>NC_142442.1:56537500-56542500 GCF_059453495.1 Arachis ipaensis
CTCCCCCGCCCCCCACGGAGGCACCCGCCGTTGCAACGATGGCTCGGAGCGTTGCAACGGAGGAGCCAAATTTTCATATCTCAGAATTGGCTCGTGCATTTTTCGTGAAATTTTGAGGGAACCTTGGTAATATTATGTGAAGGCTGCACAAAAAAATCCAGGTCAAAAATCGCAGGTTTGCTCCGTTTTTCATTTTTTTTGAATTTCCGGCATTCCGGGCGGTAAAAAAATCGTCAAAAAAAATCGGCACGGTGTAAATTCACCAAATTTGGAGGATGGGAAGTTCTTATTTTTCTAGAGGTTGTTGCAAAAAACGGCGTCAAAATTCGACCTCTAGAGCACTTTCCTTTAGTATGTCTCCTCACGGAAAAGGACGTCTACCCGTGGCACTTTGGTAATGGCTCGGCAGCCTATTATAGGGGGGAGGGGTGTCGTGATGCTGAAACTCGAGTTGCCCAAAGGCTTGCTGGGCGCAATGCCAGCAAGATGCACGTTGCCTTGCCATCCCCTAGGCACACTAGCAAGCACGTTGTGGTTGTGGTGTGCCGCCGGGCTCCCCCGCCCCCCACGGAGGCACCCGCCGTTGCAACGATGGCTCGGAGCGTTGCAACGGAGGAGCCAAATTTTCATATCTCAGAATTGGCTCGTGCATTTTTCGTGAAATTTTGAGGGAACCTTGGTAATATTATGTGAAGGCTGCACAAAAAAATCCAGGTCAAAAATCGCAGGTTTGCTCCGTTTTTCATTTTTTTTGAATTTCCGGCATTCCGGGCGGTAAAAAAATCGTCAAAAAAAATCGGCACGGTGTAAATTCACCAAATTTGGAGGATGGAAAGATCTTATTTTTCTAGAGGTTGTTGCAAAAAACGGCGTCAAAATTCGACCTCTAGAGCACTTTCCTTGAGTATGTCTCCTCACGGAAAAGGACGTCTACCCGTGGCACTTTGGTAATGGCTCGGCAGCCTATTATAGGGGGGAGGGGTGTCGTGATGCTGAAACTCGAGTTGCCCAAAGGCTTGCTGGGCGCAATGCCAGCAAGATGCACGTTGCCTTGCCATCCCCTAGGCACACTAGCAAGCACGTTGTGGTTGTGGTGTGCCGCCGGGCTCCCCCGCCCCCCACGGAGGCACCCGCCGTTGCAACGATGGCTCGGAGCGTTGCAACGGAGGAGCCAAATTTTCATATCTCAGAATTGGCTCGTGCATTTTTCGTGAAATTTTGAGGGAACCTTGGTAATATTATGTGAAGGCTGCACAAAAAAATCCAGGTCAAAAATCGCAGGTTTGCTCCGTTTTTCATTTTTTTTGAATTTCCGGCATTCCGGGCGGTAAAAAAATCGTCAAAAAAAATCGGCACGGTGTAAATTCACCAAATTTGGAGGATGGAAAGTTCTTATTTTTCTAGAGGTTGTTGCAAAAAACGGCGTCAAAATTCGACCTCTAGAGCACTTTCCTTTAGTATGTCTCCTCACGGAAAAGGACGTCTACCCGTGGCACTTTGGTAATGGCTCGGCAGCCTATTATAGGGGGGAGGGGTGTCGTGATGCTGAAACTCGAGTTGCCCAAAGGCTTGCTGGGCGCAATGCCAGCAAGATGCACGTTGCCTTGCCATCCCCTAGGCACACTAGCAAGCACGTTGTGGTTGTGGTGTGCCGCCGGGCTCCCCCGCCCCCCACGGAGGCACCCGCCGTTGCAACGATGGCTCGGAGCGTTGCAACGGAGGAGCCAAATTTTCATATCTCAGAATTGGCTCGTGCATTTTTCGTGAAATTTTGAGGGAACCTTGGTAATATTATGTGAAGGCTGCACAAAAAAATCCAGGTCAAAAATCGCAGGTTTGCTCCGTTTTTCATTTTTTTTGAATTTCCGGCATTCCGGGCGGTAAAAAAATCGTCAAAAAAAATCGGCACGGTGTAAATTCACCAAATTTGGAGGATGGAAAGATCTTATTTTTCTAGAGGTTGTTGCAAACAACGGCGTCAAAATTCGACCTCTAGAGCACTTTCCTTTAGTATGTCTCCTCACGGAAAAGGACGTCTACCCGTGGCACTTTGGTAATGGCTCGGCAGCCTATTATAGGGGGGAGGGGTGTCGTGATGCTGAAACTCGAGTTGCCCAAAGGCTTGCTGGGCGCAATGCCAGCAAGATGCACGTTGCCTTGCCATCCCCTAGGCACACTAGCAAGCACGTTGTGGTTGTGGTGTGCCGCCGGGCTCCCCCGCCCCCCACGGAGGCACCCGCCGTTGCAACGATGGCTCGGAGCGTTGCAACGGAGGAGCCAAATTTTCATATCTCAGAATTGGCTCGTGCATTTTTCGTGAAATTTTGAGGGAACCTTGGTAATATTATGTGAAGGCTGCACAAAAAAATCCAGGTCAAAAATCGCAGGTTTGCTCCGTTTTTCATTTTTTTTGAATTTCCGGCATTCCGGGCGGTAAAAAAATCGTCAAAAAAAATCGGCACGGTGTAAATTCACCAAATTTGGAGGATGGAAAGATCTTATTTTTCTAGAGGTTGTTGCAAAAAACGGCGTCAAAATTCGACCTCTAGAGCACTTTCCTTTAGTATGTCTCCTCACGGAAAAGGACGTCTACCCGTGGCACTTTGGTAATGGCTCGGCAGCCTATTATAGGGGGGAGGGGTGTCGTGATGCTGAAACTCGAGTTGCCCAAAGGCTTGCTGGGCGCAATGCCAGCAAGATGCACGTTGCCTTGCCATCCCCTAGGCACACTAGCAAGCACGTTGTGGTTGTGGTGTGCCGCCGGGCTCCCCCGCCCCCCACGGAGGCACCCGCCGTTGCAACGATGGCTCGGAGCGTTGCAACGGAGGAGCCAAATTTTCATATCTCAGAATTGGCTCGTGCATTTTTCGTGAAATTTTGAGGGAACCTTGGTAATATTATGTGAAGGCTGCACAAAAAAATCCAGGTCAAAAATCGCAGGTTTGCTCCGTTTTTCATTTTTTTTGAATTTCCGGCATTCCGGGCGGTAAAAAAATCGTCAAAAAAAATCGGCACGGTGTAAATTCACCAAATTTGGAGGATGGAAAGATCTTATTTTTCTAGAGGTTGTTGCAAAAAACGGCGTCAAAATTCGACCTCTAGAGCACTTTCCTTTAGTATGTCTCCTCACGGAAAAGGACGTCTACCCGTGGCACTTTGGTAATGGCTCGGCAGCCTATTATAGGGGGGAGGGGTGTCGTGATGCTGAAACTCGAGTTGCCCAAAGGCTTGCTGGGCGCAATGCCAGCAAGATGCACGTTGCCTTGCCATCCCCTAGGCACACTAGCAAGCACGTTGTGGTTGTGGTGTGCCGCCGGGCTCCCCCGCCCCCCACGGAGGCACCCGCCGTTGCAACGATGGCTCGGAGCGTTGCAACGGAGGAGCCAAATTTTCATATCTCAGAATTGGCTCGTGCATTTTTCGTGAAATTTTGAGGGAACCTTGGTAATATTATGTGAAGGCTGCACAAAAAAATCCAGGTCAAAAATCGCAGGTTTGCTCCGTTTTTCATTTTTTTTGAATTTCCGGCATTCCGGGCGGTAAAAAAATCGTCAAAAAAAATCGGCACGGTGTAAATTCACCAAATTTGGAGGATGGAAAGTTCTTATTTTTCTAGAGGTTGTTGCAAAAAACGGCGTCAAAATTCGACCTCTAGAGCACTTTCCTTTAGTATGTCTCCTCACGGAAAAGGACGTCTACCCGTGGCACTTTGGTAATGGCTCGGCAGCCTATTATAGGGGGGAGGGGAGTCGTGATGCTGAAACTCGAGTTGCCCAAAGGCTTGCTGGGCGCAATGCCAGCCAGATGCACGTTGCCTTGCCATCCCCTAGGCACACTAGCAAGCACGTTGTGGTTGTGGTGTGCCGCCGGGCTCCCCCGCCCCCCACGGAGGCACCCGCCGTTGCAACGATGGCTCGGAGCGTTGCAACGGAGGAGCCAAATTTTCATATCTCAGAATTGGCTCGTGCATTTTTCGTGAAATTTTGAGGGAACCTTGGTAATATTATGTGAAGGCTGCACAAAAAAATCCAGGTCAAAAATCGCAGGTTTGCTCCGTTTTTCATTTTTTTTGAATTTCCGGCATTCCGGGCGGTAAAAAAATCGTCAAAAAAAATCGGCACGGTGTAAATTCACCAAATTTGGAGGATGGAAAGTTCTTATTTTTCTAGAGGTTGTTGCAAAAAACGGCGTCAAAATTCGACCTCTAGAGCACTTTCCTTTAGTATGTCTCCTCACGGAAAAGGACGTCTACCCGTGGCACTTTGGTAATGGCTCGGCAGCCTATTATAGGGGGGAGGGGAGTCGTGATGCTGAAACTCGAGTTGCCCAAAGGCTTGCTGGGCGCAATGCCAGCGAGATGCACGTTGCCTTGCCATCCCCTAGGCACACTAGCAAGCACGTTGTGGTTGTGGTGTGCCGCCGGGCTCCCCCGCCCCCCACGGAGGCACCCGCCGTTGCAACGATGGCTCGGAGCGTTGCAACGGAGGAGCCAAATTTTCATATCTCAGAATTGGCTCGTGCATTTTTCGTGAAATTTTGAGGGAACCTTGGTAATATTATGTGAAGGCTGCACAAAAAAATCCAGGTCAAAAATCGCAGGTTTGCTCCGTTTTTCATTTTTTTTGAATTTCCGGCATTCCGGGCGGTAAAAAAATCGTCAAAAAAAATCGGCACGGTGTAAATTCACCAAATTTGGAGGATGGAAAGATCTTATTTTTCTAGAGGTTGTTGCAAAAAACGGCGTCAAAATTCGACCTCTAGAGCACTTTCCTTTAGTATGTCTCCTCACGGAAAAGGACGTCTACCCGTGGCACTTTGGTAATGGCTCGGCAGCCTATTATAGGGGGGAGGGGTGTCGTGCTGCTGAAACTCGAGTTGCCCAAAGGCTTGCTGGGCGCAATGCCAGCAAGATGCACGTTGCCTTGCCATCCCCTAGGCACACTAGCAAGCACGTTGTGGTTGTGGTGTGCCGCCGGGGTCCCCCGCCCCGGGTCCAAGGT
>NC_142442.1:56552500-56557500 GCF_059453495.1 Arachis ipaensis
CAAAATTCGACCTCTAGAGCACTTTCCTTGAGTATGTCTCCTCACGGAAAAGGACGTCTACCCGTGGCACTTTGGTAATGGCTCGGCAGCCTATTATAGGGGGGAGGGGTGTCGTGATGCTGAAACTCGAGTTGCCCAAAGGCTTGCTGGGCGCAATGCCAGCAAGATGCACGTTGCCTTGCCATCCCCTAGGCACACTAGCAAGCACGTTGTGGTTGTGGTGTGCCGCCGGGCTCCCCCGCCCCCCACGGAGGCACCCGCCGTTGCAACGATGGCTCGGAGCGTTGCAACGGAGGAGCCAAATTTTCATATCTCAGAATTGGCTCGTGCATTTTTCGTGAAATTTTGAGGGAACCTTGGTAATATTATGTGAAGGCTGCACAAAAAAATCCAGGTCAAAAATCGCAGGTTTGCTCCGTTTTTCATTTTTTTTGAATTTCCGGCATTCCGGGCGGTAAAAAAATCGTCAAAAAAAATCGGCACGGTGTAAATTCACCAAATTTGGAGGATGGAAAGATCTTATTTTTCTAGAGGTTGTTGCAAAAAACGGCGTCAAAATTCGACCTCTAGAGCACTTTCCTTGAGTATGTCTCCTCACGGAAAAGGACGTCTACCCGTGGCACTTTGGTAATGGCTCGGCAGCCTATTATAGGGGGGAGGGGTGTCGTGATGCTGAAACTCGAGTTGCCCAAAGGCTTGCTGGGCGCAATGCCAGCAAGATGCACGTTGCCTTGCCATCCCCTAGGCACACTAGCAAGCACGTTGTGGTTGTGGTGTGCCGCCGGGCTCCCCCGCCCCCCACGGAGGCACCCGCCGTTGCAACGATGGCTCGGAGCGTTGCAACGGAGGAGCCAAATTTTCATATCTCAGAATTGGCTCGTGCATTTTTCGTGAAATTTTGAGGGAACCTTGGTAATATTATGTGAAGGCTGCACAAAAAAATCCAGGTCAAAAATCGCAGGTTTGCTCCGTTTTTCATTTTTTTTGAATTTCCGGCATTCCGGGCGGTAAAAAAATCGTCAAAAAAAATCGGCACGGTGTAAATTCACCAAATTTGGAGGATGGAAAGTTCTTATTTTTCTAGAGGTTGTTGCAAAAAACGGCGTCAAAATTCGACCTCTAGAGCACTTTCCTTTAGTATGTCTCCTCACGGAAAAGGACGTCTACCCGTGGCACTTTGGTAATGGCTCGGCAGCCTATTATAGGGGGGAGGGGTGTCGTGATGCTGAAACTCGAGTTGCCCAAAGGCTTGCTGGGCGCAATGCCAGCAAGATGCACGTTGCCTTGCCATCCCCTAGGCACACTAGCAAGCACGTTGTGGTTGTGGTGTGCCGCCGGGCTCCCCCGCCCCCCACGGAGGCACCCGCCGTTGCAACGATGGCTCGGAGCGTTGCAACGGAGGAGCCAAATTTTCATATCTCAGAATTGGCTCGTGCATTTTTCGTGAAATTTTGAGGGAACCTTGGTAATATTATGTGAAGGCTGCACAAAAAAATCCAGGTCAAAAATCGCAGGTTTGCTCCGTTTTTCATTTTTTTTGAATTTCCGGCATTCCGGGCGGTAAAAAAATCGTCAAAAAAAATCGGCACGGTGTAAATTCACCAAATTTGGAGGATGGAAAGTTCTTATTTTTCTAGAGGTTGTTGCAAAAAACGGCGTCAAAATTCGACCTCTAGAGCACTTTCCTTTAGTATGTCTCCTCACGGAAAAGGACGTCTACCCGTGGCACTTTGGTAATGGCTCGGCAGCCTATTATAGGGGGGAGGGGTGTCGTGATGCTGAAACTCGAGTTGCCCAAAGGCTTGCTGGGCGCAATGCCAGCAAGATGCACGTTGCCTTGCCATCCCCTAGGCACACTAGCAAGCACGTTGTGGTTGTGGTGTGCCGCCGGGCTCCCCCGCCCCCCACGGAGGCACCCGCCGTTGCAACGATGGCTCGGAGCGTTGCAACGGAGGAGCCAAATTTTCATATCTCAGAATTGGCTCGTGCATTTTTCGTGAAATTTTGAGGGAACCTTGGTAATATTATGTGAAGGCTGCACAAAAAAATCCAGGTCAAAAATCGCAGGTTTGCTCCGTTTTTCATTTTTTTTGAATTTCCGGCATTCCGGGCGGTAAAAAAATCGTCAAAAAAAATCGGCACGGTGTAAATTCACCAAATTTGGAGGATGGAAAGATCTTATTTTTCTAGAGGTTGTTGCAAAAAACGGCGTCAAAATTCGACCTCTAGAGCACTTTCCTTTAGTATGTCTCCTCACGGAAAAGGACGTCTACCCGTGGCACTTTGGTAATGGCTCGGCAGCCTATTATAGGGGGGAGGGGTGTCGTGATGCTGAAACTCGAGTTGCCCAAAGGCTTGCTGGGCGCAATGCCAGCAAGATGCACGTTGCCTTGCCATCCCCTAGGCACACTAGCAAGCACGTTGTGGTTGTGGTGTGCCGCCGGGCTCCCCCGCCCCCCACGGAGGCACCCGCCGTTGCAACGATGGCTCGGAGCGTTGCAACGGAGGAGCCAAATTTTCATATCTCAGAATTGGCTCGTGCATTTTTCGTGAAATTTTGAGGGAACCTTGGTAATATTATGTGAAGGCTGCACAAAAAAATCCAGGTCAAAAATCGCAGGTTTGCTCCGTTTTTCATTTTTTTTGAATTTCCGGCATTCCGGGCGGTAAAAAAATCGTCAAAAAAAATCGGCACGGTGTAAATTCACCAAATTTGGAGGATGGAAAGATCTTATTTTTCTAGAGGTTGTTGCAAAAAACGGCGTCAAAATTCGACCTCTAGAGCACTTTCCTTTAGTATGTCTCCTCACGGAAAAGGACGTCTACCCGTGGCACTTTGGTAATGGCTCGGCAGCCTATTATAGGGGGGAGGGGTGTCGTGATGCTGAAACTCGAGTTGCCCAAAGGCTTGCTGGGCGCAATGCCAGCAAGATGCACGTTGCCTTGCCATCCCCTAGGCACACTAGCAAGCACGTTGTGGTTGTGGTGTGCCGCCGGGCTCCCCCGCCCCCCACGGAGGCACC
Organism: Arachis ipaensis; assembly: GCF_059453495.1. NCBI lineage: Eukaryota > Viridiplantae > Streptophyta > Magnoliopsida > Fabales > Fabaceae > Arachis > Arachis ipaensis. The sequence goes on from NC_142442.1 coordinate 56,555,524, forward strand.
CGCCGTTGCAACGATGGCTCGGAGCGTTGCAACGGAGGAGCCAAATTTTCATATCTCAGAATTGGCTCGTGCATTTTTCGTGAAATTTTGAGGGAACCTTGGTAATATTATGTGAAGGCTGCACAAAAAAATCCAGGTCAAAAATCGCAGGTTTGCTCCGTTTTTCATTTTTTTTGAATTTCCGGCATTCCGGGCGGTAAAAAAATCGTCAAAAAAAATCGGCACGGTGTAAATTCACCAAATTTGGAGGATGGAAAGATCTTATTTTTCTAGAGGTTGTTGCAAAAAACGGCGTCAAAATTCGACCTCTAGAGCACTTTCCTTTAGTATGTCTCCTCACGGAAAAGGACGTCTACCCGTGGCACTTTGGTAATGGCTCGGCAGCCTATTATAGGGGGGAGGGGTGTCGTGATGCTGAAACTCGAGTTGCCCAAAGGCTTGCTGGGCGCAATGCCAGCAAGATGCACGTTGCCTTGCCATCCCCTAGGCACACTAGCAAGCACGTTGTGGTTGTGGTGTGCCGCCGGGCTCCCCCGCCCCCCACGGAGGCACCCGCCGTTGCAACGATGGCTCGGAGCGTTGCAACGGAGGAGCCAAATTTTCATATCTCAGAATTGGCTCGTGCATTTTTCGTGAAATTTTGAGGGAACCTTGGTAATATTATGTGAAGGCTGCACAAAAAAATCCAGGTCAAAAATCGCAGGTTTGCTCCGTTTTTCATTTTTTTTGAATTTCCGGCATTCCGGGCGGTAAAAAAATCGTCAAAAAAAATCGGCACGGTGTAAATTCACCAAATTTGGAGGATGGAAAGATCTTATTTTTCTAGAGGTTGTTGCAAAAAACGGCGTCAAAATTCGACCTCTAGAGCACTTTCCTTTAGTATGTCTCCTCACGGAAAAGGACGTCTACCCGTGGCACTTTGGTAATGGCTCGGCAGCCTATTATAGGGGGGAGGGGTGTCGTGATGCTGAAACTCGAGTTGCCCAAAGGCTTGCTGGGCGCAATGCCAGCAAGATGCACGTTGCCTTGCCATCCCCTAGGCACACTAGCAAGCACGTTGTGGTTGTGGTGTGCCGCCGGGCTCCCCCGCCCCCCACGGAGGCACCCGCCGTTGCAACGATGGCTCGGAGCGTTGCAACGGAGGAGCCAAATTTTCATATCTCAGAATTGGCTCGTGCATTTTTCGTGAAATTTTGAGGGAACCTTGGTAATATTATGTGAAGGCTGCACAAAAAAATCCAGGTCAAAAATCGCAGGTTTGCTCCGTTTTTCATTTTTTTTGAATTTCCGGCATTCCGGGCGGTAAAAAAATCGTCAAAAAAAATCGGCACGGTGTAAATTCACCAAATTTGGAGGATGGAAAGTTCTTATTTTTCTAGAGGTTGTTGCAAAAAACGGCGTCAAAATTCGACCTCTAGAGCACTTTCCTTTAGTATGTCTCCTCACGGAAAAGGACGTCTACCCGTGGCACTTTGGTAATGGCTCGGCAGCCTATTATAGGGGGGAGGGGAGTCGTGATGCTGAAACTCGAGTTGCCCAAAGGCTTGCTGGGCGCAATGCCAGCCAGATGCACGTTGCCTTGCCATCCCCTAGGCACACTAGCAAGCACGTTGTGGTTGTGGTGTGCCGCCGGGCTCCCCCGCCCCCCACGGAGGCACCCGCCGTTGCAACGATGGCTCGGAGCGTTGCAACGGAGGAGCCAAATTTTCATATCTCAGAATTGGCTCGTGCATTTTTCGTGAAATTTTGAGGGAACCTTGGTAATATTATGTGAAGGCTGCACAAAAAAATCCAGGTCAAAAATCGCAGGTTTTCTCCGTTTTTCATTTTTTTTGAATTTCCGGCATTTCGGGCGGTAAAAAAATCGTCAAAAAAAATCGGCACGGTGTAAATTCACCAAATTTGGAGGATGGAAAGATCTTATTTTTCTAGAGGTTGTTGCAAAAAACGGCGTCAAAATTCGACCTCTAGAGCACT
>NC_142442.1:56577500-56580000 GCF_059453495.1 Arachis ipaensis
GAGGCAGGGTGCGTTGCAACGTTGGCCGGTGACGTTGCAACGGAGGCAGGTCGCTTTGCAACGGATGCTGGGATCGTTGCAACGGAAGCTGGGGGCATTGCAACGTTGGCTGGGGGCGTTGCAACGGATGCCGAGCGCGTTGCAACGTTGGCTGGTGACGTTGCAACGGAGGCAGGGCGCGTTGCAACGGATGCTGGTGACGTTGCAACGGAGGCAGGGCGCGTTGCAACGTTGGCTGGGGGCGTTGCAACGGAGGCAGGTCGCGTTGCCACGGTTGCTGGTGACGTTGCAACGGAGGCAGGGCGCGTTGCAACGTTGGCTGGGAGCGTTGCAACGGATGCTGGTGACGTTGCAACGGAGGCAGGGCGCGTTGCAACGTTGGCTGGGGGCGTCGCAACGGAGGCAGGTCGCGTTGCCACGGTTGCTGGTGACGTTGCAACGGAGGCAGGGCGCGTTGCAACGTTGGCTGGGGGCGTTGCAACGGATGCTGGGCGCGTTGCAACGGATGCTGGGGTCGGTGCAACGTTGGCCGTGCGCGTTGCAACAGAGGCAGGGCGCGTTGCAACGGATGCTGGTGACGTTGCAACGGAGGCAGGGCACGTTGCAACGTTGGCTGGGAGCGTTGCAACGGAGGCAGGGCGCGTTGCAACGTTGGCTGGGGGTGTTGCAACGGATGCTGGGGACGGTGCAACGTTGGCTGGGCGCGTTGCAACGGAGGCAGGGTGCGTTGCAACGGATGCTGGGTTAGGTGCATCGTTGGCTGGTTTCGTTGCAACGGAGGCACCCGCCGTTGCAACGATGGCTCGGAGCGTTGCAACGGAGGAGCCAAATTTTCATATCTCATAATTGGCTCGTGCATTTTTTCTAAAATTTTGAGGGAACCTTGGTAATATTATGTGAAGTCTGCACAAAAAAATCCAGGTCAAAAATCGCACGTTTGCTCCGTTTTTCATTTTTTTTGAATTTCCGGCTTTCCGGGCGGTAAAAAAATCGGCAAAAAAAATCGGCACGGTGTAAATTCACCAAATTTGGGGGATGGAAAGATCTTATTTTTCTAGAGGTTGTTGCAAAAAACGGCGTCAAAATTCGACCTCTAGAGCACTTTCCTTGAGTATGTCTCCTCACGGAAAAGGACGTCTACCCGTGGCACTTTGGTAATGGCTCGGCAGCCTATTATAGGGGGGAGGGGTGTCGTGATGCTGAAACTCGAGTTGCCCAAAGGCTTGCTGGGCGCAATGCCAGCAAGATGCACGTTGCCTTGCCATCCCCTAGGCACACTAGCAAGCACGTTGTGGTTGTGGTGTGCCGCCGGGCTCCCCCGCCCCCCACGGAGGCACCCGCCGTTGCAACGATGGCTCGGAGCGTTGCAACGGAGGAGCCAAATTTTCATATCTCAGAATTGGCTCGTGCATTTTTCGTGAAATTTTGAGGGAACCTTGGTAATATTATGTGAAGGCTGCACAAAAAAATCCAGGTCAAAAATCGCAGGTTTGCTCCGTTTTTCATTTTTTTTGAATTTCCGGCATTCCGGGCGGTAAAAAAATCGTCAAAAAAAATCGGCACGGTGTAAATTCACCAAATTTGGAGGATGGAAAGATCTTATTTTTCTAGAGGTTGTTGCAAAAAACGGCGTCAAAATTCGACCTCTAGAGCACTTTCCTTTAGTATGTCTCCTCACGGAAAAGGACGTCTACCCGTGGCACTTTGGTAATGGCTCGGCAGCCTATTATAGGGGGGAGGGGTGTCGTGATGCTGAAACTCGAGTTGCCCAAAGGCTTGCTGGGCGCAATGCCAGCAAGATGCACGTTGCCTTGCCATCCCCTAGGCACACTAGCAAGCACGTTGTGGTTGTGGTGTGCCGCCGGGCTCCCCCGCCCCCCACGGAGGCACCCGCCGTTGCAACGATGGCTCGGAGCGTTGCAACGGAGGAGCCAAATTTTCATATCTCAGAATTGGCTCGTGCATTTTTCGTGAAATTTTGAGGGAACCTTGGTAATATTATGTGAAGGCTGCACAAAAAAATCCAGGTCAAAAATCGCAGGTTTGCTCCGTTTTTCATTTTTTTTGAATTTCCGGCATTCCGGGCGGTAAAAAAATCGTCAAAAAAAATCGGCACGGTGTAAATTCACCAAATTTGGAGGATGGAAAGATCTTATTTTTCTAGAGGTTGTTGCAAAAAACGGCGTCAAAATTCGACCTCTAGAGCACTTTCCTTTAGTATGTCTCCTCACGGAAAAGGACGTCTACCCGTGGCACTTTGGTAATGGCTCGGCAGCCTATTATAGGGGGGAGGGGTGTCGTGATGCTGAAACTCGAGTTGCCCAAAGGCTTGCTGGGCGCAATGCCAGCAAGATGCACGTTGCCTTGCCATCCCCTAGGCACACTAGCAAGCACGTTGTGGTTGTGGTGTGCCGCCGGGCTCCCCCGCCCCCCACGGAGGCACCCGCCGTTGCAACGATGGCTCGGAGCGTTGCAACGGAGGAGCCAAATTTTCATATCT
>NC_142442.1:56590000-56592500 GCF_059453495.1 Arachis ipaensis
CTGGTGACGTTGCAACGGAGGCAGGGCACGTTGCAACGTTGGCTGGGAGCGTTGCAACGGAGGCAGGGCGCGTTGCAACGTTGGCTGGGGGTGTTGCAACGGATGCTGGGGACGGTGCAACGTTGGCTGGGCGCGTTGCAACGGAGGCAGGGTGCGTTGCAACGGATGCTGGGTTAGGTGCATCGTTGGCTGGTTTCGTTGCAACGGAGGCACCCGCCGTTGCAACGATGGCTCGGAGCGTTGCAACGGAGGAGCCAAATTTTCATATCTCATAATTGGCTCGTGCATTTTTTCTAAAATTTTGAGGGAACCTTGGTAATATTATGTGAAGTCTGCACAAAAAAATCCAGGTCAAAAATCGCACGTTTGCTCCGTTTTTCATTTTTTTTGAATTTCCGGCTTTCCGGGCGGTAAAAAAATCGGCAAAAAAAATCGGCACGGTGTAAATTCACCAAATTTGGGGGATGGAAAGATCTTATTTTTCTAGAGGTTGTTGCAAAAAACGGCGTCAAAATTCGACCTCTAGAGCACTTTCCTTGAGTATGTCTCCTCACGGAAAAGGACGTCTACCCGTGGCACTTTGGTAATGGCTCGGCAGCCTATTATAGGGGGGAGGGGTGTCGTGATGCTGAAACTCGAGTTGCCCAAAGGCTTGCTGGGCGCAATGCCAGCAAGATGCACGTTGCCTTGCCATCCCCTAGGCACACTAGCAAGCACGTTGTGGTTGTGGTGTGCCGCCGGGCTCCCCCGCCCCCCACGGAGGCACCCGCCGTTGCAACGATGGCTCGGAGCGTTGCAACGGAGGAGCCAAATTTTCATATCTCAGAATTGGCTCGTGCATTTTTCGTGAAATTTTGAGGGAACCTTGGTAATATTATGTGAAGGCTGCACAAAAAAATCCAGGTCAAAAATCGCAGGTTTGCTCCGTTTTTCATTTTTTTTGAATTTCCGGCATTCCGGGCGGTAAAAAAATCGTCAAAAAAAATCGGCACGGTGTAAATTCACCAAATTTGGAGGATGGAAAGATCTTATTTTTCTAGAGGTTGTTGCAAAAAACGGCGTCAAAATTCGACCTCTAGAGCACTTTCCTTTAGTATGTCTCCTCACGGAAAAGGACGTCTACCCGTGGCACTTTGGTAATGGCTCGGCAGCCTATTATAGGGGGGAGGGGTGTCGTGATGCTGAAACTCGAGTTGCCCAAAGGCTTGCTGGGCGCAATGCCAGCAAGATGCACGTTGCCTTGCCATCCCCTAGGCACACTAGCAAGCACGTTGTGGTTGTGGTGTGCCGCCGGGCTCCCCCGCCCCCACGGAGGCACCCGCCGTTGCAACGATGGCTCGGAGCGTTGCAACGGAGGAGCCAAATTTTCATATCTCAGAATTGGCTCGTGCATTTTTCGTGAAATTTTGAGGGAACCTTGGTAATATTATGTGAAGGCTGCACAAAAAAATCCAGGTCAAAAATTGCAGGTTTGCTCCGTTTTTCATTTTTTTTGAATTTCCGGCATTCCGGGCGGTAAAAAAATCGTCAAAAAAAATCGGCACGGTGTAAATTCACCAAATTTGGAGGATGGAAAGATCTTATTTTTCTAGAGGTTTTTGCAAAAAACGGCGTCAAAATTCGACCTCTAGAGCACTTTCCTTGAGTATGTCTCCTCAAGGAAAAGGACGTCTACCCGTGGCACTTTGGTAATGGCTCGGCAGCCTATTATAGTGGGGAGGGGTGTCGTGCTGCTGAAACTCGAGTTGCCCAAAGGCTTGCTGGGCGCAATGCCAGCAAGATGCACGTTGCCTTGCCATCCCCTAGGCACACTAGCAAGCACGTTGTGGTTGTGGTGTGCCGCCGGGGTCCCCCGCCCCGGGTCCAAGGTCGAGCACGGGCGTCTGGCTGCTGCGAACCCCGATCACCGAAGGACCAACAAGAAGGGAAACACGTCCGTGCACGGCCCACCTAGGCACCACCTAGGGAGCATGGCGTTGTGGAGTTGTGCCTTGGGCACACGCTCGGGGCAACACCTTGTGCTCGGCCCAGGACTAGGGGGATCATCCCAAGTCCGAGCACGACGTGGGATCGGCGGGCGGCCTGTGCGCCCCCGCGAGGGGCAACGCGGCTTGCGCAGCCCGACGCTTGGCCAGGCCTAGTGTGGCGCACGACGCGGATGATGGATATGCGTGCGGCAGCGGGTGTCGTGGGCAGGGGGCAACGCGACGTGCTCGTCCCAGCACTTTGAGGGGGCACGTTGCGGAAGACGGTTACCTGTTCGTGTCCACTCCCGAGGGGCAACGTGTCGTGCTCGCCCTACGTCTAGGGTCGACGTACGACGGTGCCCGATGCGGTGTGGGTTGGGCGTGTTGCTTAAGACGGTGCGGCTGTTCGGCTATCGCCCGAAGCACCTCACGCATCTGGCTGTCCCTTGAATGTTATTCGTCGCTTCCCCCGAACCCTGCCCAGCGGCGCTGACTCGGCTACCTCGTGCGCTTCCGCTTGCCTGCACGCGCCT
>NC_142442.1:56600000-56602500 GCF_059453495.1 Arachis ipaensis
CTCCCATGGGTACCAGTACACGCGTACCCCATCACGGTGACCAGGCATAGTGACTGGTCAGTTGCAGGGGACGGACCCGACGCTGTGCGCGCTGCAACGGATGCTGGTGACGTTGCAACGGAAGCTGGGGGCGTTGCAGCGGAAGCTGGGGGCGTTGCAGCGGAGGCAGGTCGCGTTGCAACGGATGCTGGGGTCGTTGCAACGGATGCTGCGCGCGTTGCAACGTTGGCTGGGGGCGTTGCAGCGGAGGCAGGTCGCGTTGCGACGTTGGCTGGGGGCGTTGCAACGGATGCTGGGGACGTTGCAACGGAGGCAGGGCGCGTCGCAACGTTGGCTGGGGGCGTTGCAACGTTGGCTGGGGGCGTTGCAACGGAGGCAGGGTGCGTTGCAACGTTGGCCGGTGACGTTGCAACGGAGGCAGGTCGCTTTGCAACGGATGCTGGGATCGTTGCAACGGAAGCTGGGGGCATTGCAACGTTGGCTGGGGGCGTTGCAACGGATGCCGAGCGCGTTGCAACGTTGGCTGGTGACGTTGCAACGGAGGCAGGGCGCGTTGCAACGGATGCTGGTGACGTTGCAACGGAGGCAGGGCGCGTTGCAACGTTGGCTGGGGGCGTTGCAACGGAGGCAGGTCGCGTTGCCACGGTTGCTGGTGACGTTGCAACGGAGGCAGGGCGCGTTGCAACGTTGGCTGGGAGCGTTGCAACGGATGCTGGTGACGTTGCAACGGAGGCAGGGCGCGTTGCAACGTTGGCTGGGGGCGTCGCAACGGAGGCAGGTCGCGTTGCCACGGTTGCTGGTGACGTTGCAACGGAGGCAGGGCGCGTTGCAACGTTGGCTGGGCGCGTTGCAACGTTGGCTGGGGGCAGTGCAACGGATGCTAGGGTCGGTGCAACGTTGGCCGTGCGCGTTGCAACAGAGGCAGGGCGCGTTGCAACGGATGCTGGTGACGTTGCAACGGAGGCAGGGCGCGTTGCAACGTTGGCTGGGAGCGTTGCAACGGAGGCAGGGCGCGTTGCAACGTTGGCTGGGCGCGTTGCAACGGAGGCAGGGGACGGTGCAACGTTGGCTGGGCGCGTTGCAACGGAGGCAAGGTGCGTTGCAACGGATGCTGGGTTAGGTGCATCGTTGGCTGGTTTCGTTGCAACGGAGGCACCCGCCGTTGCAACGATGGCTCGGAGCGTTGCAACGGAGGAGCCAAATTTTCATATCTCATAATTGGCTCGTGCATTTTTTCTAAAATTTTGGGGGAACCTTGGTAATATTATGTGAAGGCTGCACAAAAAAATCCAGGTCAAAAATCCCACGTTTGCTCCGTTTTTCATTTTTTTTGAATTTCCGGCTTTCCGGGCGGTAAAAAAATCGGCAAAAAAAATCGGCACGGTGTAAATTCACCAAATTTGGGGGATGGAAAGATCTTATTTTTCTAGAGGTTGTTGCAAAAAACGGCGTCAAAATTCGACCTCTAGAGCACTTTCCTTGAGTATGTCTCCTCACGGAAAAGGACGTCTACCCGTGGCACTTTGGTAATGGCTCGGCAGCCTATTATAGGGGGGAGGGGTGTCGTGATGCTGAAACTCGAGTTGCCCAAAGGCTTGCTGGGCGCAATGCCAGCAACATGCACGTTGCCTTGCCATCCCCTAGGCACACTAGCAAGCACGTTGTGGTTGTGGTGTGCCGCCGGGCTCCCCCGCCCCCCACGGAGGCACCCGCCGTTGCAACGATGGCTCGGAGCGTTGCAACGGAGGAGCCAAATTTTCATATCTCAGAATTGGCTCGTGCATTTTTCGTGAAATTTTGAGGGAACCTTGGTAATATTATGTGAAGGCTGCACAAAAAAATCCAGGTCAAAAATCGCAGGTGTGCTCCGTTTTTCATTTTTTTTGAATTTCCGGCATTCCGGGCGGTAAAAAAATCGTCAAAAAAAATCGGCACGGTGTAAATTCACCAAATTTGGAGGATGGAAAGATCTTATTTTTCTAGAGGTTGTTGCAAAAAACGGCGTCAAAATTCTACCTCTAGAGCACTTTCCTTTAGTATGTCTCCTCACGGAAAAGGACGTCTACCCGTGGCACTTTGGTAATGGCTCGGCAGCCTATTATAGGGGGGAGGGGTGTCGTGATGCTGAAACTCGAGTTGCCCAAAGGCTTGCTGGGCGCAATGCCAGCAAGATGCACGTTGCCTTGCCATCCCCTAGGCACACTAGCAAGCACGTTGTGGTTGTGGTGTGCCGCCGGGCTCCCCCGCCCCCCACGGAGGCACCCGCCGTTGCAACGATGGCTCGGAGCGTTGCAACGGAGGAGCCAAATTTTCATATCTCAGAATTGGCTCGTGCATTTTTCGTGAAATTTTGAGGGAACCTTGGTAATATTATGTGAAGGCTGCACAAAAAAATCCAGGTCAAAAATCGCATGTTTGCTCCGTTTTTCATTTTTTTTGAATTTCCGGCATTCCGGGCGGTAAAAAAATCGTCAAAAAAAATCGGCACGGTGTAAATTCA
>NC_142442.1:56612500-56617500 GCF_059453495.1 Arachis ipaensis
ATTGGCTCGTGCATTTTTTCTAAAATTTTGAGGGAACCTTGGTAATATTATGTGAAGGCTGCACAAAAAAATCCAGGTCAAAAATCCCACGTTTGCTCCGTTTTTCATTTTTTTTGAATTTCCGGCTTTCCGGGCGGTAAAAAAATCGGCAAAAAAAATCGGCACGGTGTAAATTCACCAAATTTGGGGGATGGAAAGATCTTATTTTTCTAGAGGTTGTTGCAAAAAACGGCGTCAAAATTCGACCTCTAGAGCACTTTCCTTGAGTATGTCTCCTCACGGAAAAGGACGTCTACCCGTGGCACTTTGGTAATGGCTCGGCAGCCTATTATAGGGGGGAGGGGTGTCGTGATGCTGAAACTCGAGTTGCCCAAAGGCTTGCTGGGCGCAATGCCAGCAAGATGCACGTTGCCTTGCCATCCCCTAGGCACACTAGCAAGCACGTTGTGGTTGTGGTGTGCCGCCGGGCTCCCCCGCCCCCCACGGAGGCACCCGCCGTTGCAACGATGGCTCGGAGCGTTGCAACGGAGGAGCCAAATTTTCATATCTCAGAATTGGCTCGTGCATTTTTCGTGAAATTTTGAGGGAACCTTGGTAATATTATGTGAAGGCTGCACAAAAAAATCCAGGTCAAAAATCGCAGGTTTGCTCCGTTTTTCATTTTTTTTGAATTTCCGGCATTCCGGGCGGTAAAAAAATCGTCAAAAAAAATCGGCACGGTGTAAATTCACCAAATTTGGAGGATGGAAAGTTCTTATTTTTCTAGAGGTTGTTGCAAAAAACGGCGTCAAAATTCGACCTCTAGAGCACTTTCCTTTAGTATGTCTCCTCACGGAAAAGGACGTCTACCCGTGGCACTTTGGTAATGGCTCGGCAGCCTATTATAGGGGGGAGGGGTGTCGTGATGCTGAAACTCGAGTTGCCCAAAGGCTTGCTGGGCGCAATGCCAGCAAGATGCACGTTGCCTTGCCATCCCCTAGGCACACTAGCAAGCACGTTGTGGTTGTGGTGTGCCGCCGGGCTCCCCCGCCCCCCACGGAGGCACCCGCCGTTGCAACGATGGCTCGGAGCGTTGCAACGGAGGAGCCAAATTTTCATATCTCAGAATTGGCTCGTGCATTTTTCGTGAAATTTTGAGGGAACCTTGGTAATATTATGTGAAGGCTGCACAAAAAAATCCAGGTCAAAAATCGCAGGTTTGCTCCGTTTTTCATTTTTTTTGAATTTCCGGCATTCCGGGCGGTAAAAAAATCGTCAAAAAAAATCGGCACGGTGTAAATTCACCAAATTTGGAGGATGGAAAGATCTTATTTTTCTAGAGGTTGTTGCAAAAAACGGCGTCAAAATTCGACCTCTAGAGCACTTTCCTTGAGTATGTCTCCTCACGGAAAAGGACGTCTACCCGTGGCACTTTGGTAATGGCTCGGCAGCCTATTATAGGGGGGAGGGGTGTCGTGATGCTGAAACTCGAGTTGCCCAAAGGCTTGCTGGGCGCAATGCCAGCAAGATGCACGTTGCCTTGCCATCCCCTAGGCACACTAGCAAGCACGTTGTGGTTGTGGTGTGCCGCCGGGCTCCCCCGCCCCCCACGGAGGCACCCGCCGTTGCAACGATGGCTCGGAGCGTTGCAACGGAGGAGCCAAATTTTCATATCTCAGAATTGGCTCGTGCATTTTTCGTGAAATTTTGAGGGAACCTTGGTAATATTATGTGAAGGCTGCACAAAAAAATCCAGGTCAAAAATCGCAGGTTTGCTCCGTTTTTCATTTTTTTTGAATTTCCGGCATTCCGGGCGGTAAAAAAATCGTCAAAAAAAATCGGCACGGTGTAAATTCACCAAATTTGGAGGATGGAAAGTTCTTATTTTTCTAGAGGTTGTTGCAAAAAACGGCGTCAAAATTCGACCTCTAGAGCACTTTCCTTTAGTATGTCTCCTCACGGAAAAGGACGTCTACCCGTGGCACTTTGGTAATGGCTCGGCAGCCTATTATAGGGGGGAGGGGTGTCGTGATGCTGAAACTCGAGTTGCCCAAAGGCTTGCTGGGCGCAATGCCAGCAAGATGCACGTTGCCTTGCCATCCCCTAGGCACACTAGCAAGCACGTTGTGGTTGTGGTGTGCCGCCGGGCTCCCCCGCCCCCCACGGAGGCACCCGCCGTTGCAACGATGGCTCGGAGCGTTGCAACGGAGGAGCCAAATTTTCATATCTCAGAATTGGCTCGTGCATTTTTCGTGAAATTTTGAGGGAACCTTGGTAATATTATGTGAAGGCTGCACAAAAAAATCCAGGTCAAAAATCGCAGGTTTGCTCCGTTTTTCATTTTTTTTGAATTTCCGGCATTCCGGGCGGTAAAAAAATCGTCAAAAAAAATCGGCACGGTGTAAATTCACCAAATTTGGAGGATGGAAAGATCTTATTTTTCTAGAGGTTGTTGCAAACAACGGCGTCAAAATTCGACCTCTAGAGCACTTTCCTTTAGTATGTCTCCTCACGGAAAAGGACGTCTACCCGTGGCACTTTGGTAATGGCTCGGCAGCCTATTATAGGGGGGAGGGGTGTCGTGATGCTGAAACTCGAGTTGCCCAAAGGCTTGCTGGGCGCAATGCCAGCAAGATGCACGTTGCCTTGCCATCCCCTAGGCACACTAGCAAGCACGTTGTGGTTGTGGTGTGCCGCCGGGCTCCCCCGCCCCCCACGGAGGCACCCGCCGTTGCAACGATGGCTCGGAGCGTTGCAACGGAGGAGCCAAATTTTCATATCTCAGAATTGGCTCGTGCATTTTTCGTGAAATTTTGAGGGAACCTTGGTAATATTATGTGAAGGCTGCACAAAAAAATCCAGGTCAAAAATCGCAGGTTTGCTCCGTTTTTCATTTTTTTTGAATTTCCGGCATTCCGGGCGGTAAAAAAATCGTCAAAAAAAATCGGCACGGTGTAAATTCACCAAATTTGGAGGATGGAAAGATCTTATTTTTCTAGAGGTTGTTGCAAAAAACGGCGTCAAAATTCGACCTCTAGAGCACTTTCCTTTAGTATGTCTCCTCACGGAAAAGGACGTCTACCCGTGGCACTTTGGTAATGGCTCGGCAGCCTATTATAGGGGGGAGGGGTGTCGTGATGCTGAAACTCGAGTTGCCCAAAGGCTTGCTGGGCGCAATGCCAGCAAGATGCACGTTGCCTTGCCATCCCCTAGGCACACTAGCAAGCACGTTGTGGTTGTGGTGTGCCGCCGGGCTCCCCCGCCCCCCACGGAGGCACCCGCCGTTGCAACGATGGCTCGGAGCGTTGCAACGGAGGAGCCAAATTTTCATATCTCAGAATTGGCTCGTGCATTTTTCGTGAAATTTTGAGGGAACCTTGGTAATATTATGTGAAGGCTGCACAAAAAAATCCAGGTCAAAAATCGCAGGTTTGCTCCGTTTTTCATTTTTTTTGAATTTCCGGCATTCCGGGCGGTAAAAAAATCGTCAAAAAAAATCGGCACGGTGTAAATTCACCAAATTTGGAGGATGGAAAGATCTTATTTTTCTAGAGGTTGTTGCAAAAAACGGCGTCAAAATTCGACCTCTAGAGCACTTTCCTTTAGTATGTCTCCTCACGGAAAAGGACGTCTACCCGTGGCACTTTGGTAATGGCTCGGCAGCCTATTATAGGGGGGAGGGGTGTCGTGATGCTGAAACTCGAGTTGCCCAAAGGCTTGCTGGGCGCAATGCCAGCAAGATGCACGTTGCCTTGCCATCCCCTAGGCACACTAGCAAGCACGTTGTGGTTGTGGTGTGCCGCCGGGCTCCCCCGCCCCCCACGGAGGCACCCGCCGTTGCAACGATGGCTCGGAGCGTTGCAACGGAGGAGCCAAATTTTCATATCTCAGAATTGGCTCGTGCATTTTTCGTGAAATTTTGAGGGAACCTTGGTAATATTATGTGAAGGCTGCACAAAAAAATCCAGGTCAAAAATCGCAGGTTTGCTCCGTTTTTCATTTTTTTTGAATTTCCGGCATTCCGGGCGGTAAAAAAATCGTCAAAAAAAATCGGCACGGTGTAAATTCACCAAATTTGGAGGATGGAAAGTTCTTATTTTTCTAGAGGTTGTTGCAAAAAACGGCGTCAAAATTCGACCTCTAGAGCACTTTCCTTTAGTATGTCTCCTCACGGAAAAGGACGTCTACCCGTGGCACTTTGGTAATGGCTCGGCAGCCTATTATAGGGGGGAGGGGAGTCGTGATGCTGAAACTCGAGTTGCCCAAAGGCTTGCTGGGCGCAATGCCAGCCAGATGCACGTTGCCTTGCCATCCCCTAGGCACACTAGCAAGCACGTTGTGGTTGTGGTGTGCCGCCGGGCTCCCCCGCCCCCCACGGAGGCACCCGCCGTTGCAACGATGGCTCGGAGCGTTGCAACGGAGGAGCCAAATTTTCATATCTCAGAATTGGCTCGTGCATTTTTCGTGAAATTTTGAGGGAACCTTGGTAATATTATGTGAAGGCTGCACAAAAAAATCCAGGTCAAAAATCGCAGGTTTGCTCCGTTTTTCATTTTTTTTGAATTTCCGGCATTCCGGGCGGTAAAAAAATCGTCAAAAAAAATCGGCACGGTGTAAATTCACCAAATTTGGAGGATGGAAAGTTCTTATTTTTCTAGAGGTTGTTGCAAAAAACGGCGTCAAAATTCGACCTCTAGAGCACTTTCCTTTAGTATGTCTCCTCACGGAAAAGGACGTCTACCCGTGGCACTTTGGTAATGGCTCGGCAGCCTATTATAGGGGGGAGGGGAGTCGTGATGCTGAAACTCGAGTTGCCCAAAGGCTTGCTGGGCGCAATGCCAGCGAGATGCACGTTGCCTTGCCATCCCCTAGGCACACTAGCAAGCACGTTGTGGTTGTGGTGTGCCGCCGGGCTCCCCCGCCCCCCACGGAGGCACCCGCCGTTGCAACGATGGCTCGGAGCGTTGCAACGGAGGAGCCAAATTTTCATATCTCAGAATTGGCTCGTGCATTTTTCGTGA
>NC_142442.1:56637500-56640000 GCF_059453495.1 Arachis ipaensis
GGGGGCAGTGCAACGGATGCTGGGGTCGGTGCAACGTTGGCCGTGCGCGTTGCAACAGAGGCAGGGCGCGTTGCAACGGATGCTGGTGACGTTGCAACGGAGGCAGGGCGCGTTGCAACGTTGGCTGGGAGCGTTGCAACGGAGGCAGGGCGCGTTGCAACGTTGGCTGGGGGCGTTGCAACGGATGCTGGGGACGGTGCAACGTTGGCTGGGCGCGTTGCAACGGAGGCAGGGTGCGTTGCAACGGATGCTGGGTTAGGTGCATCGTTGGCTGGTTTCGTTGCAACGGAGGCACCCGCCGTTGCAACGATGGCTCGGAGCGTTGCAACGGAGGAGCCAAATTTTCATATCTCATAATTGGCTCGTGCATTTTTTCTAAAATTTTGAGGGAACCTTGGTAATATTATGTGAAGGCTGCACAAAAAAATCCAGGTCAAAAATCGCACGTTTGCTCCGTTTTTCATTTTTTTTGAATTTCCGGCTTTCCGGGCGGTAAAAAAATCGGCAAAAAAAATCGGCACGGTGTAAATTCACCAAATTTGGGGGATGGAAAGATCTTTTTTTTCTAGAGGTTGTTGCAAAAAACGGCGTCAAAATTCGACCTCTAGAGCACTTTCCTTGAGTATGTCTCCTCACGGAAAAGGACGTCTACCCGTGGCACTTTGGTAATGGCTCGGCAGCCTATTATAGGGGGGAGGGGTGTCGTGATGCTGAAACTCGAGTTGCCCAAAGGCTTGCTGGGCGCAATGCCAGCAAGATGCACGTTGCCTTGCCATCCCCTAGGCACACTAGCAAGCACGTTGTGGTTGTGGTGTGCCGCCGGGCTCCCCCGCCCCCCACGGAGGCACCCGCCGTTGCAACGATGGCTCGGAGCGTTGCAACGGAGGAGCCAAATTTTCATATCTCAGAATTGGCTCGTGCATTTTTCGTGAAATTTTGAGGGAACCTTGGTAATATTATGTGAAGGCTGCACAAAAAAATCCAGGTCAAAAATCGCAGGTTTGCTCCGTTTTTCATTTTTTTTGAATTTCCGGCATTCCGGGCGGTAAAAAAATCGTCAAAAAAAAATCGGCACGGTGTAAATTCACCAAATTTGGAGGATGGAAAGATCTTATTTTTCTAGAGGTTGTTGCAAAAAACGGCGTCAAAATTCGACCTCTAGAGCACTTTCCTTTAGTATGTCTCCTCACGGAAAAGGACGTCTACCCGTGGCACTTTGGTAATGGCTCGGCAGCCTATTATAGGGGGGAGGGGTGTCGTGATGCTGAAACTCGAGTTGCCCAAAGGCTTGCTGGGCGCAATGCCAGCAAGATGCACGTTGCCTTGCCATCCCCTAGGCACACTAGCAAGCACGTTGTGGTTGTGGTGTGCCGCCGGGCTCCCCCGCCCCCCACGGAGGCACCCGTCGTTGCAACGATGGCTCGGAGCGTTGCAACGGAGGAGCCAAATTTTCATATCTCAGAATTGTCTCGTGCATTTTTCGTGAAATTTTGAGGGAACCTTGGTAATATTATGTGAAGGCTGCACAAAAAAATCCAGGTCAAAAATTGCAGGTTTGCTCCGTTTTTCATTTTTTTTGAATTTCCGGCATTCCGGGCGGTAAAAAAATCGTCAAAAAAAATCGGCACGGTGTAAATTCACCAAATTTGGAGGATGGAAAGATCTTATTTTTCTAGAGGTTGTTGCAAAAAACGGCGTCAAAATTCGACCTCTAGAGCACTTTCCTTGAGTATGTCTCCTCAAGGAAAAGGACGTCTACCCGTGGCACTTTGGTAATGGCTCGGCAGCCTATTATAGTGGGGAGGGGTGTCGTGCTGCTGAAACTCGAGTTGCCCAAAGGCTTGCTGGGCGCAATGCCAGCAAGATGCACGTTGCCTTGCCATCCCCTAGGCACACTAGCAAGCACGTTGTGGTTGTGGTGTGCCGCCGGGGTCCCCCGCCCCGGGTCCAAGGTCGAGCACGGGCGTCTGGCTGCTGCGAACCCCGATCACCGAAGGACCAACAAGAAGGGAAACACGTCCGTGCACGGCCCACCTAGGCACCACCTAGGGAGCATGGCGTGGTGGAGTTGTGCCTTGGGCACACGCTCGGGGCAACACCTTGTGCTCGGCCCAGGACTAGGGGGATCATCCCAAGTCCGAGCACGACGTGGGATCGGCGGGCGGCCTGTGCGCCCCCGCGAGGGGCAACGTGGCTTGCGCAGCCCGACGCTTGGCCAGGCCTAGTGTGGCGCACGACGCGGATGATGGATATGCGTGCGGCAGCGGGTGTCGTGGGCAGGGGGCAACGCGACGTGCTCGTCCCAGCACTTTGAGGGGGCACGTTGCGGAAGACGGTTACCTGTTCGTGTCCACTCCCGAGGGGCAACGTGTCGTGCTCGCCCTACGTCTAGGGTCGACGTACGACGGTGCCCGATGCGGTGTGGGTTGGGCGTGTTGCTTAAGACGGTGCGGCTGTTCGGCTATCGCCCGAAGCACCTCACGCATCTGGCTGTCCCTTG
>NC_142442.1:56647500-56650000 GCF_059453495.1 Arachis ipaensis
ACCCCATCACGGTGACCAGGCATAGTGACTGGTCAGTTGCAGGGGACGGACCCGACGCTGTGCGCGCTGCAACGGATGCTGGTGACGTTGCAACGGAAGCTGGGGGCGTTGCAGCGGAAGCTGGGGGCGTTGCAGCGGAGGCAGGTCGCGTTGCGACGTTGGCTGGGGGCGTTGCAACGGATGCTGGGGACGTTGCAACGGAGGCAGGGCGCGTCGCAACGTTGGCTGGGGGCGTTGCAACGTTGGCTGGGGGCGTTGCAACGGAGGCAGGGTGCGTTGCAACGTTGGCCGGTGACGTTGCAACGGAGGCAGGTCGCTTTGCAACGGATGCTGGGATCGTTGCAACGGAAGCTGGGGGCATTGCAACGTTGGCTGGGGGCGTTGCAACGGATGCCGAGCGCGTTGCAACGTTGGCTGGTGACGTTGCAACGGAGGCAGGGCGCGTTGCAACGGATGCTGGTGACGTTGCAACGGAGGCAGGGCGCGTTGCAACGTTGGCTGGGGGCGTTGCAACGGAGGCAGGTCGCGTTGCCACGGTTGCTGGTGACGTTGCAACGGAGGCAGGGCGCGTTGCAACGTTGGCTGGGAGCGTTGCAACGGATGCTGGTGACGTTGCAACGGAGGCAGGGCGCGTTGCAACGTTGGCTGGGGGCGTCGCAACGGAGGCAGGTCGCGTTGCCACGGTTGCTGGTGACGTTGCAACGGAGGCAGGGCGCGTTGCAACGTTGGCTGGGCGCGTTGCAACGTTGGCTGGGGGCAGTGCAACGGATGCTAGGGTCGGTGCAACGTTGGCCGTGCGCGTTGCAACAGAGGCAGGGCGCGTTGCAACGGATGCTGGTGACGTTGCAACGGAGGCAGGGCGCGTTGCAACGTTGGCTGGGAGCGTTGCAACGGAGGCAGGGCGCGTTGCAACGTTGGCTGGGCGCGTTGCAACGGAGGCAGGGGACGGTGCAACGTTGGCTGGGCGCGTTGCAACGGAGGCAAGGTGCGTTGCAACGGATGCTGGGTTAGGTGCATCGTTGGCTGGTTTCGTTGCAACGGAGGCACCTGCCGTTGCAACGATGGCTCGGAGCGTTGCAACGGAGGAGCCAAATTTTCATATCTCATAATTGGCTCGTGCATTTTTTCTAAAATTTTGAGGGAACCTTGGTAATATTATGTGAAGGCTGCACAAAAAAATCCAGGTCAAAAATCGCACGTTTGCTCCGTTTTTCATTTTTTTTGAATTTCCGGCTTTCCGGGCGGTAAAAAAATCGGCAAAAAAAATCGGCACGGTGTAAATTCACCAAATTTGGGGGATGGAAAGATCTTATTTTTCTAGAGGTTGTTGCAAAAAACGGCGTCAAAATTCGACCTCTAGAGCACTTTCCTTGAGTATGTCTCCTCACGGAAAAGGACGTCTACCCGTGGCACTTTGGTAATGGCTCGGCAGCCTATTATAGGGGGGAGGGGTGTCGTGATGCTGAAACTCGAGTTGCCCAAAGGCTTGCTGGGCGCAATGCCAGCAAGATGCACGTTGCCTTGCCATCCCCTAGGCACACTAGCAAGCACGTTGTGGTTGTGGTGTGCCGCCGGGCTCCCCCGCCCCCCACGGAGGCACCCGCCGTTGCAACGATGGCTCGGAGCGTTGCAACGGAGGAGCCAAATTTTCATATCTCAGAATTGGCTCGTGCATTTTTCGTGAAATTTTGAGGGAACCTTGGTAATATTATGTGAAGGCTGCACAAAAAAATCCAGGTCAAAAATCGCATGTTTGCTCCGTTTTTCATTTTTTTTGAATTTCCGGCATTCCGGGCGGTAAAAAAATCGTCAAAAAAAATCGGCACGGTGTAAATTCACCAAATTTGGAGGATGGAAAGATCTTATTTTTCTAGAGGTTGTTGCAAAAAACGGCGTCAAAATTCGACCTCTAGAGCACTTTCCTTTAGTATGTCTCCTCACGGAAAAGGACGTCTACCCGTGGCACTTTGGTAATGGCTCGGCAGCCTATTATAGGGGGGAGGGGTGTCGTGATGCTGAAACTCGAGTTGCCCAAAGGCTTGCTGGGCGCAATGCCAGCAAGATGCACGTTGCCTTGCCATCCCCTAGGCACACTAGCAAGCACGTTGTGGTTGTGGTGTGCCGCCGGGCTCCCCCGCCCCCCACGGAGGCACCCGCCGTTGCAACGATGGCTCGGAGCGTTGCAACGGAGGAGCCAAATTTTCTTATCTCAGAATTGGCTCGTGCATTTTTCGTGAAATTTTGAGGGAACCTTGGTAATATTATGTGAAGGCTGCACAAAAAAATCCAGGTCAAAAATCGCAGGTTTTCTCCGTTTTTCATTTTTTTTGAATTTCCGGCATTCCGGGCGGTAAAAAAATCGTCAAAAAAAATCGGCACGGTGTAAATTCACCAAATTTGGAGGATGGAAAGATCTTATTTTTCTAGAGGTTGTTGCAAAAAACGGCGTCAAAATTCGACCTCTAGAGCACTTTCCTTTAGTATGTCTCCTCACGGAAAA
>NC_142442.1:56660000-56662500 GCF_059453495.1 Arachis ipaensis
GGGCGGTAAAAAAATCGTCAAAAAAAATCGGCACGGTGTAAATTCACCAAATTTGGAGGATGGAAAGTTCTTATTTTTCTAGAGGTTGTTGCAAAAAACGGCGTCAAAATTCGACCTCTAGAGCACTTTCCTTTAGTATGTCTCCTCACGGAAAAGGACGTCTACCCGTGGCACTTTGGTAATGGCTCGGCAGCCTATTATAGGGGGGAGGGGTGTCGTGATGCTGAAACTCGAGTTGCCCAAAGGCTTGCTGGGCGCAATGCCAGCAAGATGCACGTTGCCTTGCCATCCCCTAGGCACACTAGCAAGCACGTTGTGGTTGTGGTGTGCCGCCGGGCTCCCCCGCCCCCCACGGAGGCACCCGCCGTTGCAACGATGGCTCGGAGCGTTGCAACGGAGGAGCCAAATTTTCATATCTCAGAATTGGCTCGTGCATTTTTCGTGAAATTTTGAGGGAACCTTGGTAATATTATGTGAAGGCTGCACAAAAAAATCCAGGTCAAAAATCGCAGGTTTGCTCCGTTTTTCATTTTTTTTGAATTTCCGGCATTCCGGGCGGTAAAAAAATCGTCAAAAAAAATCGGCACGGTGTAAATTCACCAAATTTGGAGGATGGAAAGATCTTATTTTTCTAGAGGTTGTTGCAAAAAACGGCGTCAAAATTCGACCTCTAGAGCACTTTCCTTGAGTATGTCTCCTCACGGAAAAGGACGTCTACCCGTGGCACTTTGGTAATGGCTCGGCAGCCTATTATAGGGGGGAGGGGTGTCGTGATGCTGAAACTCGAGTTGCCCAAAGGCTTGCTGGGCGCAATGCCAGCAAGATGCACGTTGCCTTGCCATCCCCTAGGCACACTAGCAAGCACGTTGTGGTTGTGGTGTGCCGCCGGGCTCCCCCGCCCCCCACGGAGGCACCCGCCGTTGCAACGATGGCTCGGAGCGTTGCAACGGAGGAGCCAAATTTTCATATCTCAGAATTGGCTCGTGCATTTTTCGTGAAATTTTGAGGGAACCTTGGTAATATTATGTGAAGGCTGCACAAAAAAATCCAGGTCAAAAATCGCAGGTTTGCTCCGTTTTTCATTTTTTTTGAATTTCCGGCATTCCGGGCGGTAAAAAAATCGTCAAAAAAAATCGGCACGGTGTAAATTCACCAAATTTGGAGGATGGAAAGTTCTTATTTTTCTAGAGGTTGTTGCAAAAAACGGCGTCAAAATTCGACCTCTAGAGCACTTTCCTTTAGTATGTCTCCTCACGGAAAAGGACGTCTACCCGTGGCACTTTGGTAATGGCTCGGCAGCCTATTATAGGGGGGAGGGGTGTCGTGATGCTGAAACTCGAGTTGCCCAAAGGCTTGCTGGGCGCAATGCCAGCAAGATGCACGTTGCCTTGCCATCCCCTAGGCACACTAGCAAGCACGTTGTGGTTGTGGTGTGCCGCCGGGCTCCCCCGCCCCCCACGGAGGCACCCGCCGTTGCAACGATGGCTCGGAGCGTTGCAACGGAGGAGCCAAATTTTCATATCTCAGAATTGGCTCGTGCATTTTTCGTGAAATTTTGAGGGAACCTTGGTAATATTATGTGAAGGCTGCACAAAAAAATCCAGGTCAAAAATCGCAGGTTTGCTCCGTTTTTCATTTTTTTTGAATTTCCGGCATTCCGGGCGGTAAAAAAATCGTCAAAAAAAATCGGCACGGTGTAAATTCACCAAATTTGGAGGATGGAAAGATCTTATTTTTCTAGAGGTTGTTGCAAAAAACGGCGTCAAAATTCGACCTCTAGAGCACTTTCCTTTAGTATGTCTCCTCACGGAAAAGGACGTCTACCCGTGGCACTTTGGTAATGGCTCGGCAGCCTATTATAGGGGGGAGGGGTGTCGTGATGCTGAAACTCGAGTTGCCCAAAGGCTTGCTGGGCGCAATGCCAGCAAGATGCACGTTGCCTTGCCATCCCCTAGGCACACTAGCAAGCACGTTGTGGTTGTGGTGTGCCGCCGGGCTCCCCCGCCCCCCACGGAGGCACCCGCCGTTGCAACGATGGCTCGGAGCGTTGCAACGGAGGAGCCAAATTTTCATATCTCAGAATTGGCTCGTGCATTTTTCGTGAAATTTTGAGGGAACCTTGGTAATATTATGTGAAGGCTGCACAAAAAAATCCAGGTCAAAAATCGCAGGTTTGCTCCGTTTTTCATTTTTTTTGAATTTCCGGCATTCCGGGCGGTAAAAAAATCGTCAAAAAAAATCGGCACGGTGTAAATTCACCAAATTTGGAGGATGGAAAGATCTTATTTTTCTAGAGGTTGTTGCAAAAAACGGCGTCAAAATTCGACCTCTAGAGCACTTTCCTTTAGTATGTCTCCTCACGGAAAAGGACGTCTACCCGTGGCACTTTGGTAATGGCTCGGCAGCCTATTATAGGGGGGAGGGGTGTCGTGATGCTGAAACTCGAGTTGCCCAAAGGCTTGCTGGGCGCAATGCCAGCAAGATGCACGTTGCCTTGCCA
>NC_142442.1:56682500-56687500 GCF_059453495.1 Arachis ipaensis
AGGCAGGGCGCGTTGCAACGTTGGCTGGGAGCGTTGCAACGGATGCTGGTGATGTTGCAACGGAGGCAGGGCGCGTTGCCACGGTTGCTGGTGACGTTGCAACGGAGGCAGGGCGCGTTGCAACGTTGGCTGGGCGCGTTGCAACGTTGGCTGGGGGCAGTGCAACGGATGCTAGGGTCGGTGCAACGTTGGCCGTGCGCGTTGCAACAGAGGCAGGGCGCGTTGCAACGGATGCTGGTGACGTTGCAACGGAGGCAGGGCGCGTTGCAACGTTGGCTGGGAGCGTTGCAACGGAGGCAGGGCGCGTTGCAACGTTGGCTGGGCGCGTTGCAACGGAGGCAGGGGACGGTGCAACGTTGGCTGGGCGCGTTGCAACGGAGGCAAGGTGCGTTGCAACGGATGCTGGGTTAGGTGCATCGTTGGCTGGTTTCGTTGCAACGGAGGCACCCGCCGTTGCAACGATGGCTCGGAGCGTTGCAACGGAGGAGCCAAATTTTCATATCTCATAATTGGCTCGTGCATTTTTTCTAAAATTTTGGGGGAACCTTGGTAATATTATGTGAAGGCTGCACAAAAAAATCCAGGTCAAAAATCCCACGTTTGCTCCGTTTTTCATTTTTTTTGAATTTCCGGCTTTCCGGGCGGTAAAAAAATCGGCAAAAAAAATCGGCACGGTGTAAATTCACCAAATTTGGGGGATGGAAAGATCTTATTTTTCTAGAGGTTGTTGCAAAAAACGGCGTCAAAATTCGACCTCTAGAGCACTTTCCTTGAGTATGTCTCCTCACGGAAAAGGACGTCTACCCGTGGCACTTTGGTAATGGCTCGGCAGCCTATTATAGGGGGGAGGGGTGTCGTGATGCTGAAACTCGAGTTGCCCAAAGGCTTGCTGGGCGCAATGCCAGCAAGATGCACGTTGCCTTGCCATCCCCTAGGCACACTAGCAAGCACGTTGTGGTTGTGGTGTGCCGCCGGGCTCCCCCGCCCCCCACGGAGGCACCCGCCGTTGCAACGATGGCTCGGAGCGTTGCAACGGAGGAGCCAAATTTTCATATCTCAGAATTGGCTCGTGCATTTTTCGTGAAATTTTGAGGGAACCTTGGTAATATTATGTGAAGGCTGCACAAAAAAATCCAGGTCAAAAATCGCAGGTTTGCTCCGTTTTTCATTTTTTTTGAATTTCCGGCATTCCGGGCGGTAAAAAAATCGTCAAAAAAAATCGGCACGGTGTAAATTCACCAAATTTGGAGGATGGAAAGTTCTTATTTTTCTAGAGGTTGTTGCAAAAAACGGCGTCAAAATTCGACCTCTAGAGCACTTTCCTTTAGTATGTCTCCTCACGGAAAAGGACGTCTACCCGTGGCACTTTGGTAATGGCTCGGCAGCCTATTATAGGGGGGAGGGGTGTCGTGATGCTGAAACTCGAGTTGCCCAAAGGCTTGCTGGGCGCAATGCCAGCAAGATGCACGTTGCCTTGCCATCCCCTAGGCACACTAGCAAGCACGTTGTGGTTGTGGTGTGCCGCCGGGCTCCCCCGCCCCCCACGGAGGCACCCGCCGTTGCAACGATGGCTCGGAGCGTTGCAACGGAGGAGCCAAATTTTCATATCTCAGAATTGGCTCGTGCATTTTTCGTGAAATTTTGAGGGAACCTTGGTAATATTATGTGAAGGCTGCACAAAAAAATCCAGGTCAAAAATCGCAGGTTTGCTCCGTTTTTCATTTTTTTTGAATTTCCGGCATTCCGGGCGGTAAAAAAATCGTCAAAAAAAATCGGCACGGTGTAAATTCACCAAATTTGGAGGATGGAAAGATCTTATTTTTCTAGAGGTTGTTGCAAAAAACGGCGTCAAAATTCGACCTCTAGAGCACTTTCCTTGAGTATGTCTCCTCACGGAAAAGGACGTCTACCCGTGGCACTTTGGTAATGGCTCGGCAGCCTATTATAGGGGGGAGGGGTGTCGTGATGCTGAAACTCGAGTTGCCCAAAGGCTTGCTGGGCGCAATGCCAGCAAGATGCACGTTGCCTTGCCATCCCCTAGGCACACTAGCAAGCACGTTGTGGTTGTGGTGTGCCGCCGGGCTCCCCCGCCCCCCACGGAGGCACCCGCCGTTGCAACGATGGCTCGGAGCGTTGCAACGGAGGAGCCAAATTTTCATATCTCAGAATTGGCTCGTGCATTTTTCGTGAAATTTTGAGGGAACCTTGGTAATATTATGTGAAGGCTGCACAAAAAAATCCAGGTCAAAAATCGCAGGTTTGCTCCGTTTTTCATTTTTTTTGAATTTCCGGCATTCCGGGCGGTAAAAAAATCGTCAAAAAAAATCGGCACGGTGTAAATTCACCAAATTTGGAGGATGGAAAGTTCTTATTTTTCTAGAGGTTGTTGCAAAAAACGGCGTCAAAATTCGACCTCTAGAGCACTTTCCTTTAGTATGTCTCCTCACGGAAAAGGACGTCTACCCGTGGCACTTTGGTAATGGCTCGGCAGCCTATTATAGGGGGGAGGGGTGTCGTGATGCTGAAACTCGAGTTGCCCAAAGGCTTGCTGGGCGCAATGCCAGCAAGATGCACGTTGCCTTGCCATCCCCTAGGCACACTAGCAAGCACGTTGTGGTTGTGGTGTGCCGCCGGGCTCCCCCGCCCCCCACGGAGGCACCCGCCGTTGCAACGATGGCTCGGAGCGTTGCAACGGAGGAGCCAAATTTTCATATCTCAGAATTGGCTCGTGCATTTTTCGTGAAATTTTGAGGGAACCTTGGTAATATTATGTGAAGGCTGCACAAAAAAATCCAGGTCAAAAATCGCAGGTTTGCTCCGTTTTTCATTTTTTTTGAATTTCCGGCATTCCGGGCGATAAAAAAATCGTCAAAAAAAATCGGCACGGTGTAAATTCACCAAATTTGGAGGATGGAAAGTTCTTATTTTTCTAGAGGTTGTTGCAAAAAACGGCGTCAAAATTCGACCTCTAGAGCACTTTCCTTTAGTATGTCTCCTCACGGAAAAGGACGTCTACCCGTGGCACTTTGGTAATGGCTCGGCAGCCTATTATAGGGGGGAGGGGTGTCGTGATGCTGAAACTCGAGTTGCCCAAAGGCTTGCTGGGCGCAATGCCAGCAAGATGCACGTTGCCTTGCCATCCCCTAGGCACACTAGCAAGCACGTTGTGGTTGTGGTGTGCCGCCGGGCTCCCCCGCCCCCCACGGAGGCACCCGCCGTTGCAACGATGGCTCGGAGCGTTGCAACGGAGGAGCCAAATTTTCATATCTCAGAATTGGCTCGTGCATTTTTCGTGAAATTTTGAGGGAACCTTGGTAATATTATGTGAAGGCTGCACAAAAAAATCCAGGTCAAAAATCGCAGGTTTGCTCCGTTTTTCATTTTTTTTGAATTTCCGGCATTCCGGGCGGTAAAAAAATCGTCAAAAAAAATCGGCACGGTGTAAATTCACCAAATTTGGAGGATGGAAAGATCTTATTTTTCTAGAGGTTGTTGCAAAAAACGGCGTCAAAATTCGACCTCTAGAGCACTTTCCTTTAGTATGTCTCCTCACGGAAAAGGACGTCTACCCGTGGCACTTTGGTAATGGCTCGGCAGCCTATTATAGGGGGGAGGGGTGTCGTGATGCTGAAACTCGAGTTGCCCAAAGGCTTGCTGGGCGCAATGCCAGCAAGATGCACGTTGCCTTGCCATCCCCTAGGCACACTAGCAAGCACGTTGTGGTTGTGGTGTGCCGCCGGGCTCCCCCGCCCCCCACGGAGGCACCCGCCGTTGCAACGATGGCTCGGAGCGTTGCAACGGAGGAGCCAAATTTTCATATCTCAGAATTGGCTCGTGCATTTTTCGTGAAATTTTGAGGGAACCTTGGTAATATTATGTGAAGGCTGCACAAAAAAATCCAGGTCAAAAATCGCAGGTTTGCTCCGTTTTTCATTTTTTTTGAATTTCCGGCATTCCGGGCGGTAAAAAAATCGTCAAAAAAAATCGGCACGGTGTAAATTCACCAAATTTGGAGGATGGAAAGATCTTATTTTTCTAGAGGTTGTTGCAAAAAACGGCGTCAAAATTCGACCTCTAGAGCACTTTCCTTTAGTATGTCTCCTCACGGAAAAGGACGTCTACCCGTGGCACTTTGGTAATGGCTCGGCAGCCTATTATAGGGGGGAGGGGTGTCGTGATGCTGAAACTCGAGTTGCCCAAAGGCTTGCTGGGCGCAATGCCAGCAAGATGCACGTTGCCTTGCCATCCCCTAGGCACACTAGCAAGCACGTTGTGGTTGTGGTGTGCCGTCGGGCTCCCCCGCCCCCCACGGAGGCACCCGCCGTTGCAACGATGGCTCGGAGCGTTGCAACGGAGGAGCCAAATTTTCATATCTCAGAATTGGCTCGTGCATTTTTCGTGAAATTTTGAGGGAACCTTGGTAATATTATGTGAAGGCTGCACAAAAAAATCCAGGTCAAAAATCGCAGGTTTGCTCCGTTTTTCATTTTTTTTGAATTTCCGGCATTCCGGGCGGTAAAAAAATCGTCAAAAAAAATCGGCACGGTGTAAATTCACCAAATTTGGAGGATGGAAAGTTCTTATTTTTCTAGAGGTTGTTGCAAAAAACGGCGTCAAAATTCGACCTCTAGAGCACTTTCCTTTAGTATGTCTCCTCACGGAAAAGGACGTCTACCCGTGGCACTTTGGTAATGGCTCGGCAGCCTATTATAGGGGGGAGGGGAGTCGTGATGCTGAAACTCGAGTTGCCCAAAGGCTTGCTGGGCGCAATGCCAGCCAGATGCACGTTGCCTTGCCATCCCCTAGGCACACTAGCAAGCACGTTGTGGTTGTGGTGTGCCGCCGGGCTCCCCTGCCCCCCACGGAGGCACCCGCCGTTGCAACGATGGCTCGGAGCGTTGCAACGGAGGAGCCAAATTTTCATATCTCAGAATTGGCTCGTGCATTTTTCGTGAAATTTTG
Source organism: Arachis ipaensis (assembly GCF_059453495.1). NCBI lineage: Eukaryota > Viridiplantae > Streptophyta > Magnoliopsida > Fabales > Fabaceae > Arachis > Arachis ipaensis. The sequence continues at coordinate 56,687,463 of NC_142442.1, forward strand.
AGGGAACCTTGGTAATATTATGTGAAGGCTGCACAAAA
>NC_142442.1:56707500-56710000 GCF_059453495.1 Arachis ipaensis
CAACGTTGGCTGGGGGCGTCGCAACGGAGGCAGGTCGCGTTGCCACGGTTGCTGGTGACGTTGCAACGGAGGCAGGGCGCGTTGCAACGTTGGCTGGGGGCGTTGCAACGGATGCTGGGCGCGTTGCAACGGATGCTGGGGTCGGTGCAACGTTGGCCGTGCGCGTTGCAACAGAGGCAGGGCGCGTTGCAACGGATGCTGGTGACGTTGCAACGGAGGCAGGGCGCGTTGCAACGTTGGCTGGGAGCGTTGCAACGGAGGCAGGGCGCGTTGCAACGTTGGCTGGGGGTGTTGCAACGGATGCTGGGGACGGTGCAACGTTGGCTGGGCGCGTTGCAACGGAGGCAAGGTGCGTTGCAACGGATGCTGGGTTAGGTGCATCGTTGGCTGGTTTCGTTGCAACGGAGGCACCCGCCGTTGCAACGATGGCTCGGAGCGTTGCAACGGAGGAGCCAAATTTTCATATCTCATAATTGGCTCGTGCATTTTTTCTAAAATTTTGAGGGAACCTTGGTAATATTATGTGAAGTCTGCACAAAAAAATCCAGGTCAAAAATCGCACGTTTGCTCCGTTTTTCATTTTTTTTGAATTTCCGGCTTTCCGGGCGGTAAAAAAATCGGCAAAAAAAATCGGCACGGTCTAAATTCACCAAATTTGGGGGATGGAAAGATCTTATTTTTCTAGAGGTTGTTGCAAAAAACGGCGTCAAAATTCGACCTCTAGAGCACTTTCCTTGAGTATGTCTCCTCACGGAAAAGGACGTCTACCCGTGGCACTTTGGTAATGGCTCGGCAGCCTATTATAGGGGGGAGGGGTGTCGTGATGCTGAAACTCGAGTTGCCCAAAGGCTTGCTGGGCGCAATGCCAGCAAGATGCACGTTGCCTTGCCATCCCCTAGGCACACTAGCAAGCACGTTGTGGTTGTGGTGTGCCGCCGGGCTCCCCCGCCCCCCACGGAGGCACCCGCCGTTGCAACGATGGCTCGGAGCGTTGCAACGGAGGAGCCAAATTTTCATATCTCAGAATTGGCTCGTGCATTTTTCTTGAAATTTTGAGGGAACCTTGGTAATATTATGTGAAGGCTGCACAAAAAAATCCAGGTCAAAAATCGCAGGTTTGCTCCGTTTTTCATTTTTTTTGAATTTCCGGCATTCCGGGCGGTAAAAAAATCGTCAAAAAAAATCGGCACGGTGTAAATTCACCAAATTTGGAGGATGGAAAGATCTTATTTTTCTAGAGGTTGTTGCAAAAAACGGCGTCAAAATTCGACCTCTAGAGCACTTTCCTTTAGTATGTCTCCTCACGGAAAAGGACGTCTACCCGTGGCACTTTGGTAATGGCTCGGCAGCCTATTATAGGGGGGAGGGGTGTCGTGATGCTGAAACTCGAGTTGCCCAAAGGCTTGCTGGGCGCAATGCCAGCAAGATGCACGTTGCCTTGCCATCCCCTAGGCACACTAGCAAGCACGTTGTGGTTGTGGTGTGCCGCCGGGCTCCCCCGCCCCCCACGGAGGCACCCGCCGTTGCAACGATGGCTCGGAGCGTTGCAACGGAGGAGCCAAATTTTCATATCTCAGAATTGGCTCGTGCATTTTTCGTGAAATTTTGAGGGAACCTTGGTAATATTATGTGAAGGCTGCACAAAAAAATCCAGGTCAAAAATTGCAGGTTTGCTCCGTTTTTCATTTTTTTTGAATTTCCGGCATTCCGGGCGGTAAAAAAATCGTCAAAAAAAATCGGCACGGTGTAAATTCACCAAATTTGGAGGATGGAAAGATCTTATTTTTCTAGAGGTTGTTGCAAAAAACGGCGTCAAAATTCGACCTCTAGAGCACTTTCCTTGAGTATGTCTCCTCAAGGAAAAGGACGTCTACCCGTGGCACTTTGGTAATGGCTCGGCAGCCTATTATAGTGGGGAGGGGTGTCGTGCTGCTGAAACTCGAGTTGCCCAAAGGCTTGCTGGGCGCAATGCCAGCAAGATGCACGTTGCCTTGCCATCCCCTAGGCACACTAGCAAGCACGTTGTGGTTGTGGTGTGCCGCCGGGGTCCCCCGCCCCGGGTCCAAGGTCGAGCACGGGCGTCTGGCTGCTGCGAACCCCGATCACCGAAGGACCAACAAGAAGGGAAACACGTCCGTGCACGGCCCACCTAGGCACCACCTAGGGAGCATGGCGTTGTGGAGTTGTGCCTTGGGCACACGCTCGGGGCAACACCTTGTGCTCGGCCCAGGACTAGGGGGATCATCCCAAGTCCGAGCACGACGTGGGATCGGCGGGCGGCCTGTGCGCCCCCGCGAGGGGCAACGTGGCTTGCGCAGCCCGACGCTTGGCCAGGCCTAGTGTGGCGCACGACGCGGATGATGGATATGCGTGCGGCAGCGGGTGTCGTGGGCAGGGGGCAACGCGACGTGCTCGTCCCAGCACTTTGAGGGGGCACGTTGCGGAAGACGGTTACCTGTTCGTGTCCACTCCCGAGGGGCAACGTGTCGTGCTCGCCCTA
>NC_142442.1:56730000-56732500 GCF_059453495.1 Arachis ipaensis
ATTATAGGGGGGAGGGGTGTCGTGATGCTGAAACTCGAGTTGCCCAAAGGCTTGCTGGGCGCAATGCCAGCAAGATGCACGTTGCCTTGCCATCCCCTAGGCACACTAGCAAGCACGTTGTGGTTGTGGTGTGCCGCCGGGCTCCCCCGCCCCCCACGGAGGCACCCGCCGTTGCAACGATGGCTCGGAGCGTTGCAACGGAGGAGCCAAATTTTCATATCTCAGAATTGGCTCGTGCATTTTTCGTGAAATTTTGAGGGAACCTTGGTAATATTATGTGAAGGCTGCACAAAAAAATCCAGGTCAAAAATCGCAGGTTTGCTCCGTTTTTCATTTTTTTTGAATTTCCGGCATTCCGGGCGGTAAAAAAATCGTCAAAAAAAATCGGCACGGTGTAAATTCACCAAATTTGGAGGATGGAAAGATCTTATTTTTCTAGAGGTTGTTGCAAAAAACGGCGTCAAAATTCGACCTCTAGAGCACTTTCCTTGAGTATGTCTCCTCACGGAAAAGGACGTCTACCCGTGGCACTTTGGTAATGGCTCGGCAGCCTATTATAGGGGGGAGGGGTGTCGTGATGCTGAAACTCGAGTTGCCCAAAGGCTTGCTGGGCGCAATGCCAGCAAGATGCACGTTGCCTTGCCATCCCCTAGGCACACTAGCAAGCACGTTGTGGTTGTGGTGTGCCGCCGGGCTCCCCCGCCCCCCACGGAGGCACCCGCCGTTGCAACGATGGCTCGGAGCGTTGCAACGGAGGAGCCAAATTTTCATATCTCAGAATTGGCTCGTGCATTTTTCGTGAAATTTTGAGGGAACCTTGGTAATATTATGTGAAGGCTGCACAAAAAAATCCAGGTCAAAAATCGCAGGTTTGCTCCGTTTTTCATTTTTTTTGAATTTCCGGCATTCCGGGCGGTAAAAAAATCGTCAAAAAAAATCGGCACGGTGTAAATTCACCAAATTTGGAGGATGGAAAGTTCTTATTTTTCTAGAGGTTGTTGCAAAAAACGGCGTCAAAATTCGACCTCTAGAGCACTTTCCTTTAGTATGTCTCCTCACGGAAAAGGACGTCTACCCGTGGCACTTTGGTAATGGCTCGGCAGCCTATTATAGGGGGGAGGGGTGTCGTGATGCTGAAACTCGAGTTGCCCAAAGGCTTGCTGGGCGCAATGCCAGCAAGATGCACGTTGCCTTGCCATCCCCTAGGCACACTAGCAAGCACGTTGTGGTTGTGGTGTGCCGCCGGGCTCCCCCGCCCCCCACGGAGGCACCCGCCGTTGCAACGATGGCTCGGAGCGTTGCAACGGAGGAGCCAAATTTTCATATCTCAGAATTGGCTCGTGCATTTTTCGTGAAATTTTGAGGGAACCTTGGTAATATTATGTGAAGGCTGCACAAAAAAATCCAGGTCAAAAATCGCAGGTTTGCTCCGTTTTTCATTTTTTTTGAATTTCCGGCATTCCGGGCGGTAAAAAAATCGTCAAAAAAAATCGGCACGGTGTAAATTCACCAAATTTGGAGGATGGAAAGATCTTATTTTTCTAGAGGTTGTTGCAAAAAACGGCGTCAAAATTCGACCTCTAGAGCACTTTCCTTTAGTATGTCTCCTCACGGAAAAGGACGTCTACCCGTGGCACTTTGGTAATGGCTCGGCAGCCTATTATAGGGGGGAGGGGTGTCGTGATGCTGAAACTCGAGTTGCCCAAAGGCTTGCTGGGCGCAATGCCAGCAAGATGCACGTTGCCTTGCCATCCCCTAGGCACACTAGCAAGCACGTTGTGGTTGTGGTGTGCCGCCGGGCTCCCCCGCCCCCCACGGAGGCACCCGCCGTTGCAACGATGGCTCGGAGCGTTGCAACGGAGGAGCCAAATTTTCATATCTCAGAATTGGCTCGTGCATTTTTCGTGAAATTTTGAGGGAACCTTGGTAATATTATGTGAAGGCTGCACAAAAAAATCCAGGTCAAAAATCGCAGGTTTGCTCCGTTTTTCATTTTTTTTGAATTTCCGGCATTCCGGGCGGTAAAAAAATCGTCAAAAAAAATCGGCACGGTGTAAATTCACCAAATTTGGAGGATGGAAAGATCTTATTTTTCTAGAGGTTGTTGCAAAAAACGGCGTCAAAATTCGACCTCTAGAGCACTTTCCTTTAGTATGTCTCCTCACGGAAAAGGACGTCTACCCGTGGCACTTTGGTAATGGCTCGGCAGCCTATTATAGGGGGGAGGGGTGTCGTGATGCTGAAACTCGAGTTGCCCAAAGGCTTGCTGGGCGCAATGCCAGCAAGATGCACGTTGCCTTGCCATCCCCTAGGCACACTAGCAAGCACGTTGTGGTTGTGGTGTGCCGCCGGGCTCCCCCGCCCCCCACGGAGGCACCCGCCGTTGCAACGATGGCTCGGAGCGTTGCAACGGAGGAGCCAAATTTTCATATCTCAGAATTGGCTCGTGCATTTTTCGTGAAATTTTGAGGGAACCTTGGTAATATTATGTGAAGGCTGC
>NC_142442.1:56752500-56755000 GCF_059453495.1 Arachis ipaensis
GCGTTGCAACGTTGGCTGGGGGCGTCGCAACGGAGGCAGGTCGCGTTGCCACGGTTGCTGGTGACGTTGCAACGGAGGCAGGGCGCGTTGCAACGTTGGCTGGGGGCGTTGCAACGGATGCTGGGCGCGTTGCAACGGATGCTGGGGTCGGTGCAACGTTGGCCGTGCGCGTTGCAACAGAGGCAGGGCGCGTTGCAACGGATGCTGGTGACGTTGCAACGGAGGCAGGGCGCGTTGCAACGTTGGCTGGGAGCGTTGCAACGGAGGCAGGGCGCGTTGCAACGTTGGCTGGGGGTGTTGCAACGGATGCTGGGGACGGTGCAACGTTGGCTGGGCGCGTTGCAACGGAGGCAGGGTGCGTTGCAACGGATGCTGGGTTAGGTGCATCGTTGGCTGGTTTCGTTGCAACGGAGGCACCCGCCGTTGCAACGATGGCTCGGAGCGTTGCAACGGAGGAGCCAAATTTTCATATCTCATAATTGGCTCGTGCATTTTTTCTAAAATTTTGAGGGAACCTTGGTAATATTATGTGAAGTCTGCACAAAAAAATCCAGGTCAAAAATCGCACGTTTGCTCCGTTTTTCATTTTTTTTGAATTTCCGGCTTTCCGGGCGGTAAAAAAATCGGCAAAAAAAATCGGCACGGTGTAAATTCACCAAATTTGGGGGATGGAAAGATCTTATTTTTCTAGAGGTTGTTGCAAAAAACGGCGTCAAAATTCGACCTCTAGAGCACTTTCCTTGAGTATGTCTCCTCACGGAAAAGGACGTCTACCCGTGGCACTTTGGTAATGGCTCGGCAGCCTATTATAGGGGGGAGGGGTGTCGTGATGCTGAAACTCGAGTTGCCCAAAGGCTTGCTGGGCGCAATGCCAGCAAGATGCACGTTGCCTTGCCATCCCCTAGGCACACTAGCAAGCACGTTGTGGTTGTGGTGTGCCGCCGGGCTCCCCCGCCCCCCACGGAGGCACCCGCCGTTGCAACGATGGCTCGGAGCGTTGCAACGGAGGAGCCAAATTTTCATATCTCAGAATTGGCTCGTGCATTTTTCGTGAAATTTTGAGGGAACCTTGGTAATATTATGTGAAGGCTGCACAAAAAAATCCAGGTCAAAAATCGCAGGTTTGCTCCGTTTTTCATTTTTTTTGAATTTCCGGCATTCCGGGCGGTAAAAAAATCGTCAAAAAAAATCGGCACGGTGTAAATTCACCAAATTTGGAGGATGGAAAGATCTTATTTTTCTAGAGGTTGTTGCAAAAAACGGCGTCAAAATTCGACCTCTAGAGCACTTTCCTTTAGTATGTCTCCTCACGGAAAAGGACGTCTACCCGTGGCACTTTGGTAATGGCTCGGCAGCCTATTATAGGGGGGAGGGGTGTCGTGATGCTGAAACTCGAGTTGCCCAAAGGCTTGCTGGGCGCAATGCCAGCAAGATGCACGTTGCCTTGCCATCCCCTAGGCACACTAGCAAGCACGTTGTGGTTGTGGTGTGCCGCCGGGCTCCCCCGCCCCCCACGGAGGCACCCGCCGTTGCAACGATGGCTCGGAGCGTTGCAACGGAGGAGCCAAATTTTCATATCTCAGAATTGGCTCGTGCATTTTTCGTGAAATTTTGAGGGAACCTTGGTAATATTATGTGAAGGCTGCACAAAAAAATCCAGGTCAAAAATTGCAGGTTTGCTCCGTTTTTCATTTTTTTTGAATTTCCGGCATTCCGGGCGGTAAAAAAATCGTCAAAAAAAATCGGCACGGTGTAAATTCACCAAATTTGGAGGATGGAAAGATCTTATTTTTCTAGAGGTTGTTGCAAAAAACGGCGTCAAAATTCGACCTCTAGAGCACTTTCCTTGAGTATGTCTCCTCAAGGAAAAGGACGTCTACCCGTGGCACTTTGGTAATGGCTCGGCAGCCTATTATAGTGGGGAGGGGTGTCGTGCTGCTGAAACTCGAGTTGCCCAAAGGCTTGCTGGGCGCAATGCCAGCAAGATGCACGTTGCCTTGCCATCCCCTAGGCACACTAGCAAGCACGTTGTGGTTGTGGTGTGCCGCCGGGGTCCCCCGCCCCGGGTCCAAGGTCGAGCACGGGCGTCTGGCTGCTGCGAACCCCGATCACCGAAGGACCAACAAGAAGGGAAACACGTCCGTGCACGGCCCACCTAGGCACCACCTAGGGAGCATGGCGTTGTGGAGTTGTGCCTTGGGCACACGCTCGGGGCAACACCTTGTGCTCGGCCCAGGACTAGGGGGATCATCCCAAGTCCGAGCACGACGTGGGATCGGCGGGCGGCCTGTGCGCCCCCGCGAGGGGCAACGTGGCTTGCGCAGCCCGACGCTTGGCCAGGCCTAGTGTGGCGCACGACGCGGATGATGGATATGCGTGCGGCAGCGGGTGTCGTGGGCAGGGGGCAACGCGACGTGCTCGTCCCAGCACTTTGAGGGGGCACGTTGCGGAAGACGGTTACCTGTTCGTGTCCACTCCCGAGGGGCAACGTGTCGTGCTC
>NC_142442.1:56785000-56790000 GCF_059453495.1 Arachis ipaensis
AGGGCGCGTTGCAACGGATGCTGGTGACGTTGCAACGGAGGCAGGGCGCGTTGCAACGTTGGCTGGGAGCGTTGCAACGGAGGCAGGGCGCGTTGCAACGTTGGCTGGGCGCGTTGCAACGGAGGCAGGGGACGGTGCAACGTTGGCTGGGCGCGTTGCAACGGAGGCAAGGTGCGTTGCAACGGATGCTGGGTTAGGTGCATCGTTGGCTGGTTTCGTTGCAACGGAGGCACCCGCCGTTGCAACGATGGCTCGGAGCGTTGCAACGGAGGAGCCAAATTTTCATATCTCATAATTGGCTCGTGCATTTTTTCTAAAATTTTGGGGGAACCTTGGTAATATTATGTGAAGGCTGCACAAAAAAATCCAGGTCAAAAATCCCACGTTTGCTCCGTTTTTCATTTTTTTTGAATTTCCGGCTTTCCGGGCGGTAAAAAAATCGGCAAAAAAAATCGGCACGGTGTAAATTCACCAAATTTGGGGGATGGAAAGATCTTATTTTTCTAGAGGTTGTTGCAAAAAACGGCGTCAAAATTCGACCTCTAGAGCACTTTCCTTGAGTATGTCTCCTCACGGAAAAGGACGTCTACCCGTGGCACTTTGGTAATGGCTCGGCAGCCTATTATAGGGGGGAGGGGTGTCGTGATGCTGAAACTCGAGTTGCCCAAAGGCTTGCTGGGCGCAATGCCAGCAAGATGCACGTTGCCTTGCCATCCCCTAGGCACACTAGCAAGCACGTTGTGGTTGTGGTGTGCCGCCGGGCTCCCCCGCCCCCCACGGAGGCACCCGCCGTTGCAACGATGGCTCGGAGCGTTGCAACGGAGGAGCCAAATTTTCATATCTCAGAATTGGCTCGTGCATTTTTCGTGAAATTTTGAGGGAACCTTGGTAATATTATGTGAAGGCTGCACAAAAAAATCCAGGTCAAAAATCGCAGGTTTGCTCCGTTTTTCATTTTTTTTGAATTTCCGGCATTCCGGGCGGTAAAAAAATCGTCAAAAAAAATCGGCACGGTGTAAATTCACCAAATTTGGAGGATGGAAAGTTCTTATTTTTCTAGAGGTTGTTGCAAAAAACGGCGTCAAAATTCGACCTCTAGAGCACTTTCCTTTAGTATGTCTCCTCACGGAAAAGGACGTCTACCCGTGGCACTTTGGTAATGGCTCGGCAGCCTATTATAGGGGGGAGGGGTGTCGTGATGCTGAAACTCGAGTTGCCCAAAGGCTTGCTGGGCGCAATGCCAGCAAGATGCACGTTGCCTTGCCATCCCCTAGGCACACTAGCAAGCACGTTGTGGTTGTGGTGTGCCGCCGGGCTCCCCCGCCCCCCACGGAGGCACCCGCCGTTGCAACGATGGCTCGGAGCGTTGCAACGGAGGAGCCAAATTTTCATATCTCAGAATTGGCTCGTGCATTTTTCGTGAAATTTTGAGGGAACCTTGGTAATATTATGTGAAGGCTGCACAAAAAAATCCAGGTCAAAAATCGCAGGTTTGCTCCGTTTTTCATTTTTTTTGAATTTCCGGCATTCCGGGCGGTAAAAAAATCGTCAAAAAAAATCGGCACGGTGTAAATTCACCAAATTTGGAGGATGGAAAGATCTTATTTTTCTAGAGGTTGTTGCAAAAAACGGCGTCAAAATTCGACCTCTAGAGCACTTTCCTTGAGTATGTCTCCTCACGGAAAAGGACGTCTACCCGTGGCACTTTGGTAATGGCTCGGCAGCCTATTATAGGGGGGAGGGGTGTCGTGATGCTGAAACTCGAGTTGCCCAAAGGCTTGCTGGGCGCAATGCCAGCAAGATGCACGTTGCCTTGCCATCCCCTAGGCACACTAGCAAGCACGTTGTGGTTGTGGTGTGCCGCCGGGCTCCCCCGCCCCCCACGGAGGCACCCGCCGTTGCAACGATGGCTCGGAGCGTTGCAACGGAGGAGCCAAATTTTCATATCTCAGAATTGGCTCGTGCATTTTTCGTGAAATTTTGAGGGAACCTTGGTAATATTATGTGAAGGCTGCACAAAAAAATCCAGGTCAAAAATCGCAGGTTTGCTCCGTTTTTCATTTTTTTTGAATTTCCGGCATTCCGGGCGGTAAAAAAATCGTCAAAAAAAATCGGCACGGTGTAAATTCACCAAATTTGGAGGATGGAAAGTTCTTATTTTTCTAGAGGTTGTTGCAAAAAACGGCGTCAAAATTCGACCTCTAGAGCACTTTCCTTTAGTATGTCTCCTCACGGAAAAGGACGTCTACCCGTGGCACTTTGGTAATGGCTCGGCAGCCTATTATAGGGGGGAGGGGTGTCGTGATGCTGAAACTCGAGTTGCCCAAAGGCTTGCTGGGCGCAATGCCAGCAAGATGCACGTTGCCTTGCCATCCCCTAGGCACACTAGCAAGCACGTTGTGGTTGTGGTGTGCCGCCGGGCTCCCCCGCCCCCCACGGAGGCACCCGCCGTTGCAACGATGGCTCGGAGCGTTGCAACGGAGGAGCCAAATTTTCATATCTCAGAATTGGCTCGTGCATTTTTCGTGAAATTTTGAGGGAACCTTGGTAATATTATGTGAAGGCTGCACAAAAAAATCCAGGTCAAAAATCGCAGGTTTGCTCCGTTTTTCATTTTTTTTGAATTTCCGGCATTCCGGGCGGTAAAAAAATCGTCAAAAAAAATCGGCACGGTGTAAATTCACCAAATTTGGAGGATGGAAAGATCTTATTTTTCTAGAGGTTGTTGCAAAAAACGGCGTCAAAATTCGACCTCTAGAGCACTTTCCTTTAGTATGTCTCCTCACGGAAAAGGACGTCTACCCGTGGCACTTTGGTAATGGCTCGGCAGCCTATTATAGGGGGGAGGGGTGTCGTGATGCTGAAACTCGAGTTGCCCAAAGGCTTGCTGGGCGCAATGCCAGCAAGATGCACGTTGCCTTGCCATCCCCTAGGCACACTAGCAAGCACGTTGTGGTTGTGGTGTGCCGCCGGGCTCCCCCGCCCCCCACGGAGGCACCCGCCGTTGCAACGATGGCTCGGAGCGTTGCAACGGAGGAGCCAAATTTTCATATCTCAGAATTGGCTCGTGCATTTTTCGTGAAATTTTGAGGGAACCTTGGTAATATTATGTGAAGGCTGCACAAAAAAATCCAGGTCAAAAATCGCAGGTTTGCTCCGTTTTTCATTTTTTTTGAATTTCCGGCATTCCGGGCAGTAAAAAAATCGTCAAAAAAAATCGGCACGGTGTAAATTCACCAAATTTGGAGGATGGAAAGATCTTATTTTTCTAGAGGTTGTTGCAAAAAACGGCGTCAAAATTCGACCTCTAGAGCACTTTCCTTTAGTATGTCTCCTCACGGAAAAGGACGTCTACCCGTGGCACTTTGGTAATGGCTCGGCAGCCTATTATAGGGGGGAGGGGTGTCGTGATGCTGAAACTCGAGTTGCCCAAAGGCTTGCTGGGCGCAATGCCAGCAAGATGCACGTTGCCTTGCCATCCCCTAGGCACACTAGCAAGCACGTTGTGGTTGTGGTGTGCCGCCGGGCTCCCCCGCCCCCCACGGAGGCACCCGCCGTTGCAACGATGGCTCGGAGCGTTGCAACGGAGGAGCCAAATTTTCATATCTCAGAATTGGCTCGTGCATTTTTCGTGAAATTTTGAGGGAACCTTGGTAATATTATGTGAAGGCTGCACAAAAAAATCCAGGTCAAAAATCGCAGGTTTGCTCCGTTTTTCATTTTTTTTGAATTTCCGGCATTCCGGGCGGTAAAAAAATCGTCAAAAAAAATCGGCACGGTGTAAATTCACCAAATTTGGAGGATGGAAAGATCTTATTTTTCTAGAGGTTGTTGCAAAAAACGGCGTCAAAATTCGACCTCTAGAGCACTTTCCTTTAGTATGTCTCCTCACGGAAAAGGACGTCTACCCGTGGCACTTTGGTAATGGCTCGGCAGCCTATTATAGGGGGGAGGGGTGTCGTGATGCTGAAACTCGAGTTGCCCAAAGGCTTGCTGGGAACAATGCCAGCAAGATGCACGTTGCCTTGCCATCCCCTAGGCACACTAGCAAGCACGTTGTGGTTGTGGTGTGCCGTCGGGCTCCCCCGCCCCCCACGGAGGCACCCGCCGTTGCAACGATGGCTCGGAGCGTTGCAACGGAGGAGCCAAATTTTCATATCTCAGAATTGGCTCGTGCATTTTTCGTGAAATTTTGAGGGAACCTTGGTAATATTATGTGAAGGCTGCACAAAAAAATCCAGGTCAAAAATCGCAGGTTTGCTCCGTTTTTCATTTTTTTTGAATTTCCGGCATTCCGGGCGGTAAAAAAATCGTCAAAAAAAATCGGCACGGTGTAAATTCACCAAATTTGGAGGATGGAAAGTTCTTATTTTTCTAGAGGTTGTTGCAAAAAACGGCGTCAAAATTCGACCTCTAGAGCACTTTCCTTTAGTATGTCTCCTCACGGAAAAGGACGTCTACCCGTGGCACTTTGGTAATGGCTCGGCAGCCTATTATAGGGGGGAGGGGAGTCGTGATGCTGAAACTCGAGTTGCCCAAAGGCTTGCTGGGCGCAATGCCAGCCAGATGCACGTTGCCTTGCCATCCCCTAGGCACACTAGCAAGCACGTTGTGGTTGTGGTGTGCCGCCGGGCTCCCCCGCCCCCCACGGAGGCACCCGCCGTTGCAACGATGGCTCGGAGCGTTGCAACGGAGGAGCCAAATTTTCATATCTCAGAATTGGCTCGTGCATTTTTCGTGAAATTTTGAGGGAACCTTGGTAATATTATGTGAAGGCTGCACAAAAAAATCCAGGTCAAAAATCGCAGGTTTTCTCCGTTTTTCATTTTTTTTGAATTTCCGGCATTCCGGGCGGTAAAAAAATCGTCAAAAAAAATCGGCACGGTGTAAATTCACCAAATTTGGAGGATGGAAAGATCTTATTTTTCTAGAGGTTGTTGCAAAAAACGGCGTCAAAATTCGACCTCTAGAGCACTTTCCTTTAGTATGTCTCCTCACGG
>NC_142442.1:56810000-56812500 GCF_059453495.1 Arachis ipaensis
GCGCGTTGCAACGGATGCTGGTGACGTTGCAACGGAGGCAGGGCGCGTTGCAACGTTGGCTGGGAGCGTTGCAACGGAGGCAGGGCGCGTTGCAACGTTGGCTGGGGGCGTTGCAACGGATGCTGGGGACGGTGCAACGTTGGCTGGGCGCGTTGCAACGGAGGCAGGGTGCGTTGCAACGGATGCTGGGTTAGGTGCATCGTTGGCTGGTTTCGTTGCAACGGAGGCACCCGCCGTTGCAACGATGGCTCGGAGCGTTGCAACGGAGGAGCCAAATTTTCATATCTCATAATTGGCTCGTGCATTTTTTCTAAAATTTTGAGGGAACCTTGGTAATATTATGTGAAGGCTGCACAAAAAAATCCAGGTCAAAAATCGCACGTTTGCTCCGTTTTTCATTTTTTTTGAATTTCCGGCTTTCCGGGCGGTAAAAAAATCGGCAAAAAAAATCGGCACGGTGTAAATTCACCAAATTTGGGGGATGGAAAGATCTTTTTTTTCTAGAGGTTGTTGCAAAAAACGGCGTCAAAATTCGACCTCTAGAGCACTTTCCTTGAGTATGTCTCCTCACGGAAAAGGACGTCTACCCGTGGCACTTTGGTAATGGCTCGGCAGCCTATTATAGGGGGGAGGGGTGTCGTGATGCTGAAACTCGAGTTGCCCAAAGGCTTGCTGGGCGCAATGCCAGCAAGATGCACGTTGCCTTGCCATCCCCTAGGCACACTAGCAAGCACGTTGTGGTTGTGGTGTGCCGCCGGGCTCCCCCGCCCCCCACGGAGGCACCCGCCGTTGCAACGATGGCTCGGAGCGTTGCAACGGAGGAGCCAAATTTTCATATCTCAGAATTGGCTCGTGCATTTTTCGTGAAATTTTGAGGGAACCTTGGTAATATTATGTGAAGGCTGCACAAAAAAATCCAGGTCAAAAATCGCAGGTTTGCTCCGTTTTTCATTTTTTTTGAATTTCCGGCATTCCGGGCGGTAAAAAAATCGTCAAAAAAAAATCGGCACGGTGTAAATTCACCAAATTTGGAGGATGGAAAGATCTTATTTTTCTAGAGGTTGTTGCAAAAAACGGCGTCAAAATTCGACCTCTAGAGCACTTTCCTTTAGTATGTCTCCTCACGGAAAAGGACGTCTACCCGTGGCACTTTGGTAATGGCTCGGCAGCCTATTATAGGGGGGAGGGGTGTCGTGATGCTGAAACTCGAGTTGCCCAAAGGCTTGCTGGGCGCAATGCCAGCAAGATGCACGTTGCCTTGCCATCCCCTAGGCACACTAGCAAGCACGTTGTGGTTGTGGTGTGCCGCCGGGCTCCCCCGCCCCCCACGGAGGCACCCGTCGTTGCAACGATGGCTCGGAGCGTTGCAACGGAGGAGCCAAATTTTCATATCTCAGAATTGTCTCGTGCATTTTTCGTGAAATTTTGAGGGAACCTTGGTAATATTATGTGAAGGCTGCACAAAAAAATCCAGGTCAAAAATTGCAGGTTTGCTCCGTTTTTCATTTTTTTTGAATTTCCGGCATTCCGGGCGGTAAAAAAATCGTCAAAAAAAATCGGCACGGTGTAAATTCACCAAATTTGGAGGATGGAAAGATCTTATTTTTCTAGAGGTTGTTGCAAAAAACGGCGTCAAAATTCGACCTCTAGAGCACTTTCCTTGAGTATGTCTCCTCAAGGAAAAGGACGTCTACCCGTGGCACTTTGGTAATGGCTCGGCAGCCTATTATAGTGGGGAGGGGTGTCGTGCTGCTGAAACTCGAGTTGCCCAAAGGCTTGCTGGGCGCAATGCCAGCAAGATGCACGTTGCCTTGCCATCCCCTAGGCACACTAGCAAGCACGTTGTGGTTGTGGTGTGCCGCCGGGGTCCCCCGCCCCGGGTCCAAGGTCGAGCACGGGCGTCTGGCTGCTGCGAACCCCGATCACCGAAGGACCAACAAGAAGGGAAACACGTCCGTGCACGGCCCACCTAGGCACCACCTAGGGAGCATGGCGTGGTGGAGTTGTGCCTTGGGCACACGCTCGGGGCAACACCTTGTGCTCGGCCCAGGACTAGGGGGATCATCCCAAGTCCGAGCACGACGTGGGATCGGCGGGCGGCCTGTGCGCCCCCGCGAGGGGCAACGTGGCTTGCGCAGCCCGACGCTTGGCCAGGCCTAGTGTGGCGCACGACGCGGATGATGGATATGCGTGCGGCAGCGGGTGTCGTGGGCAGGGGGCAACGCGACGTGCTCGTCCCAGCACTTTGAGGGGGCACGTTGCGGAAGACGGTTACCTGTTCGTGTCCACTCCCGAGGGGCAACGTGTCGTGCTCGCCCTACGTCTAGGGTCGACGTACGACGGTGCCCGATGCGGTGTGGGTTGGGCGTGTTGCTTAAGACGGTGCGGCTGTTCGGCTATCGCCCGAAGCACCTCACGCATCTGGCTGTCCCTTGAATGTTATTCGTCGCTTCCCCCGAACCCTGCCCAGCGGCGCTGACTCGGCTACCTCGTGCGCTTC
>NC_142442.1:56820000-56825000 GCF_059453495.1 Arachis ipaensis
ACGTTGCAACGAAGGCAGGGCGCGTTGCAACGGATGCTGGTGACGTTGCAACGGATGCTGGTGACGTTGCAACGGAGGCAGGGCGCGTTGCAACGTTGGCTGGGAGCGTTGCAACGGATGCTGGTGATGTTGCAACGGAGGCAGGGCGCGTTGCCACGGTTGCTGGTGACGTTGCAACGGAGGCAGGGCGCGTTGCAACGTTGGCTGGGCGCGTTGCAACGTTGGCTGGGGGCAGTGCAACGGATGCTAGGGTCGGTGCAACGTTGGCCGTGCGCGTTGCAACAGAGGCAGGGCGCGTTGCAACGGATGCTGGTGACGTTGCAACGGAGGCAGGGCGCGTTGCAACGTTGGCTGGGAGCGTTGCAACGGAGGCAGGGCGCGTTGCAACGTTGGCTGGGCGCGTTGCAACGGAGGCAGGGGACGGTGCAACGTTGGCTGGGCGCGTTGCAACGGAGGCAAGGTGCGTTGCAACGGATGCTGGGTTAGGTGCATCGTTGGCTGGTTTCGTTGCAACGGAGGCACCCGCCGTTGCAACGATGGCTCGGAGCGTTGCAACGGAGGAGCCAAATTTTCATATCTCATAATTGGCTCGTGCATTTTTTCTAAAATTTTGGGGGAACCTTGGTAATATTATGTGAAGGCTGCACAAAAAAATCCAGGTCAAAAATCCCACGTTTGCTCCGTTTTTCATTTTTTTTGAATTTCCGGCTTTCCGGGCGGTAAAAAAATCGGCAAAAAAAATCGGCACGGTGTAAATTCACCAAATTTGGGGGATGGAAAGATCTTATTTTTCTAGAGGTTGTTGCAAAAAACGGCGTCAAAATTCGACCTCTAGAGCACTTTCCTTGAGTATGTCTCCTCACGGAAAAGGACGTCTACCCGTGGCACTTTGGTAATGGCTCGGCAGCCTATTATAGGGGGGAGGGGTGTCGTGATGCTGAAACTCGAGTTGCCCAAAGGCTTGCTGGGCGCAATGCCAGCAAGATGCACGTTGCCTTGCCATCCCCTAGGCACACTAGCAAGCACGTTGTGGTTGTGGTGTGCCGCCGGGCTCCCCCGCCCCCCACGGAGGCACCCGCCGTTGCAACGATGGCTCGGAGCGTTGCAACGGAGGAGCCAAATTTTCATATCTCAGAATTGGCTCGTGCATTTTTCGTGAAATTTTGAGGGAACCTTGGTAATATTATGTGAAGGCTGCACAAAAAAATCCAGGTCAAAAATCGCAGGTTTGCTCCGTTTTTCATTTTTTTTGAATTTCCGGCATTCCGGGCGGTAAAAAAATCGTCAAAAAAAATCGGCACGGTGTAAATTCACCAAATTTGGAGGATGGAAAGTTCTTATTTTTCTAGAGGTTGTTGCAAAAAACGGCGTCAAAATTCGACCTCTAGAGCACTTTCCTTTAGTATGTCTCCTCACGGAAAAGGACGTCTACCCGTGGCACTTTGGTAATGGCTCGGCAGCCTATTATAGGGGGGAGGGGTGTCGTGATGCTGAAACTCGAGTTGCCCAAAGGCTTGCTGGGCGCAATGCCAGCAAGATGCACGTTGCCTTGCCATCCCCTAGGCACACTAGCAAGCACGTTGTGGTTGTGGTGTGCCGCCGGGCTCCCCCGCCCCCCACGGAGGCACCCGCCGTTGCAACGATGGCTCGGAGCGTTGCAACGGAGGAGCCAAATTTTCATATCTCAGAATTGGCTCGTGCATTTTTCGTGAAATTTTGAGGGAACCTTGGTAATATTATGTGAAGGCTGCACAAAAAAATCCAGGTCAAAAATCGCAGGTTTGCTCCGTTTTTCATTTTTTTTGAATTTCCGGCATTCCGGGCGGTAAAAAAATCGTCAAAAAAAATCGGCACGGTGTAAATTCACCAAATTTGGAGGATGGAAAGATCTTATTTTTCTAGAGGTTGTTGCAAAAAACGGCGTCAAAATTCGACCTCTAGAGCACTTTCCTTGAGTATGTCTCCTCACGGAAAAGGACGTCTACCCGTGGCACTTTGGTAATGGCTCGGCAGCCTATTATAGGGGGGAGGGGTGTCGTGATGCTGAAACTCGAGTTGCCCAAAGGCTTGCTGGGCGCAATGCCAGCAAGATGCACGTTGCCTTGCCATCCCCTAGGCACACTAGCAAGCACGTTGTGGTTGTGGTGTGCCGCCGGGCTCCCCCGCCCCCCACGGAGGCACCCGCCGTTGCAACGATGGCTCGGAGCGTTGCAACGGAGGAGCCAAATTTTCATATCTCAGAATTGGCTCGTGCATTTTTCGTGAAATTTTGAGGGAACCTTGGTAATATTATGTGAAGGCTGCACAAAAAAATCCAGGTCAAAAATCGCAGGTTTGCTCCGTTTTTCATTTTTTTTGAATTTCCGGCATTCCGGGCGGTAAAAAAATCGTCAAAAAAAATCGGCACGGTGTAAATTCACCAAATTTGGAGGATGGAAAGTTCTTATTTTTCTAGAGGTTGTTGCAAAAAACGGCGTCAAAATTCGACCTCTAGAGCACTTTCCTTTAGTATGTCTCCTCACGGAAAAGGACGTCTACCCGTGGCACTTTGGTAAT
Source organism: Arachis ipaensis (assembly GCF_059453495.1). Lineage (NCBI taxonomy): Eukaryota > Viridiplantae > Streptophyta > Magnoliopsida > Fabales > Fabaceae > Arachis > Arachis ipaensis. Next base: position 56,822,557 of record NC_142442.1, read on the forward strand.
GGCTCGGCAGCCTATTATAGGGGGGAGGGGTGTCGTGATGCTGAAACTCGAGTTGCCCAAAGGCTTGCTGGGCGCAATGCCAGCAAGATGCACGTTGCCTTGCCATCCCCTAGGCACACTAGCAAGCACGTTGTGGTTGTGGTGTGCCGCCGGGCTCCCCCGCCCCCCACGGAGGCACCCGCCGTTGCAACGATGGCTCGGAGCGTTGCAACGGAGGAGCCAAATTTTCATATCTCAGAATTGGCTCGTGCATTTTTCGTGAAATTTTGAGGGAACCTTGGTAATATTATGTGAAGGCTGCACAAAAATATCCAGGTCAAAAATCGCAGGTTTGCTCCGTTTTTCATTTTTTTTGAATTTCCGGCATTCCGGGCGGTAAAAAAATCGTCAAAAAAAATCGGCACGGTGTAAATTCACCAAATTTGGAGGATGGAAAGATCTTATTTTTCTAGAGGTTGTTGCAAAAAACGGCGTCAAAATTCGACCTCTAGAGCACTTTCCTTTAGTATGTCTCCTCACGGAAAAGGACGTCTACCCGTGGCACTTTGGTAATGGCTCGGCAGCCTATTATAGGGGGGAGGGGTGTCGTGATGCTGAAACTCGAGTTGCCCAAAGGCTTGCTGGGCGCAATGCCAGCAAGATGCACGTTGCCTTGCCATCCCCTAGGCACACTAGCAAGCACGTTGTGGTTGTGGTGTGCCGCCGGGCTCCCCCGCCCCCCACGGAGGCACCCGCCGTTGCAACGATGGCTCGGAGCGTTGCAACGGAGGAGCCAAATTTTCATATCTCATAATTGGCTCGTGCATTTTTTCTAAAATTTTGAGGGAACCTTGGTAATATTATGTGAAGGCTGCACAAAAAAATCCAGGTCAAAAATCGCACGTTTGCTCCGTTTTTCATTTTTTTTGAATTTCCGGCTTTCCGGGCGGTAAAAAAATCGGCAAAAAAAATCGGCACGGTGTAAATTCACCAAATTTGGGGGATGGAAAGATCTTTTTTTTCTAGAGGTTGTTGCAAAAAACGGCGTCAAAATTCGACCTCTAGAGCACTTTCCTTGAGTATGTCTCCTCACGGAAAAGGACGTCTACCCGTGGCACTTTGGTAATGGCTCGGCAGCCTATTATAGGGGGGAGGGGTGTCGTGATGCTGAAACTCGAGTTGCCCAAAGGCTTGCTGGGCGCAATGCCAGCAAGATGCACGTTGCCTTGCCATCCCCTAGGCACACTAGCAAGCACGTTGTGGTTGTGGTGTGCCGCCGGGCTCCCCCGCCCCCCACGGAGGCACCCGCCGTTGCAACGATGGCTCGGAGCGTTGCAACGGAGGAGCCAAATTTTCATATCTCAGAATTGGCTCGTGCATTTTTCGTGAAATTTTGAGGGAACCTTGGTAATATTATGTGAAGGCTGCACAAAAAAATCCAGGTCAAAAATCGCAGGTTTGCTCCGTTTTTCATTTTTTTTGAATTTCCGGCATTCCGGGCGGTAAAAAAATCGTCAAAAAAAAATCGGCACGGTGTAAATTCACCAAATTTGGAGGATGGAAAGATCTTATTTTTCTAGAGGTTGTTGCAAAAAACGGCGTCAAAATTCGACCTCTAGAGCACTTTCCTTTAGTATGTCTCCTCACGGAAAAGGACGTCTACCCGTGGCACTTTGGTAATGGCTCGGCAGCCTATTATAGGGGGGAGGGGTGTCGTGATGCTGAAACTCGAGTTGCCCAAAGGCTTGCTGGGCGCAATGCCAGCAAGATGCACGTTGCCTTGCCATCCCCTAGGCACACTAGCAAGCACGTTGTGGTTGTGGTGTGCCGCCGGGCTCCCCCGCCCCCCACGGAGGCACCCGTCGTTGCAACGATGGCTCGGAGCGTTGCAACGGAGGAGCCAAATTTTCATATCTCAGAATTGTCTCGTGCATTTTTCGTGAAATTTTGAGGGAACCTTGGTAATATTATGTGAAGGCTGCACAAAAAAATCCAGGTCAAAAATTGCAGGTTTGCTCCGTTTTTCATTTTTTTTGAATTTCCGGCATTCCGGGCGGTAAAAAAATCGTCAAAAAAAATCGGCACGGTGTAAATTCACCAAATTTGGAGGATGGAAAGATCTTATTTTTCTAGAGGTTGTTGCAAAAAACGGCGTCAAAATTCGACCTCTAGAGCACTTTCCTTGAGTATGTCTCCTCAAGGAAAAGGACGTCTACCCGTGGCACTTTGGTAATGGCTCGGCAGCCTATTATAGTGGGGAGGGGTGTCGTGCTGCTGAAACTCGAGTTGCCCAAAGGCTTGCTGGGCGCAATGCCAGCAAGATGCACGTTGCCTTGCCATCCCCTAGGCACACTAGCAAGCACGTTGTGGTTGTGGTGTGCCGCCGGGGTCCCCCGCCCCGGGTCCAAGGTCGAGCACGGGCGTCTGGCTGCTGCGAACCCCGATCACCGAAGGACCAACAAGAA
>NC_142442.1:56835000-56840000 GCF_059453495.1 Arachis ipaensis
CACTTTCCTTGAGTATGTCTCCTCACGGAAAAGGACGTCTACCCGTGGCACTTTGGTAATGGCTCGGCAGCCTATTATAGGGGGGAGGGGTGTCGTGATGCTGAAACTCGAGTTGCCCAAAGGCTTGCTGGGCGCAATGCCAGCAAGATGCACGTTGCCTTGCCATCCCCTAGGCACACTAGCAAGCACGTTGTGGTTGTGGTGTGCCGCCGGGCTCCCCCGCCCCCCACGGAGGCACCCGCCGTTGCAACGATGGCTCGGAGCGTTGCAACGGAGGAGCCAAATTTTCATATCTCAGAATTGGCTCGTGCATTTTTCGTGAAATTTTGAGGGAACCTTGGTAATATTATGTGAAGGCTGCACAAAAAAATCCAGGTCAAAAATCGCAGGTTTGCTCCGTTTTTCATTTTTTTTGAATTTCCGGCATTCCGGGCGGTAAAAAAATCGTCAAAAAAAATCGGCACGGTGTAAATTCACCAAATTTGGAGGATGGAAAGTTCTTATTTTTCTAGAGGTTGTTGCAAAAAACGGCGTCAAAATTCGACCTCTAGAGCACTTTCCTTTAGTATGTCTCCTCACGGAAAAGGACGTCTACCCGTGGCACTTTGGTAATGGCTCGGCAGCCTATTATAGGGGGGAGGGGTGTCGTGATGCTGAAACTCGAGTTGCCCAAAGGCTTGCTGGGCGCAATGCCAGCAAGATGCACGTTGCCTTGCCATCCCCTAGGCACACTAGCAAGCACGTTGTGGTTGTGGTGTGCCGCCGGGCTCCCCCGCCCCCCACGGAGGCACCCGCCGTTGCAACGATGGCTCGGAGCGTTGCAACGGAGGAGCCAAATTTTCATATCTCAGAATTGGCTCGTGCATTTTTCGTGAAATTTTGAGGGAACCTTGGTAATATTATGTGAAGGCTGCACAAAAATATCCAGGTCAAAAATCGCAGGTTTGCTCCGTTTTTCATTTTTTTTGAATTTCCGGCATTCCGGGCGGTAAAAAAATCGTCAAAAAAAATCGGCACGGTGTAAATTCACCAAATTTGGAGGATGGAAAGATCTTATTTTTCTAGAGGTTGTTGCAAAAAACGGCGTCAAAATTCGACCTCTAGAGCACTTTCCTTTAGTATGTCTCCTCACGGAAAAGGACGTCTACCCGTGGCACTTTGGTAATGGCTCGGCAGCCTATTATAGGGGGGAGGGGTGTCGTGATGCTGAAACTCGAGTTGCCCAAAGGCTTGCTGGGCGCAATGCCAGCAAGATGCACGTTGCCTTGCCATCCCCTAGGCACACTAGCAAGCACGTTGTGGTTGTGGTGTGCCGCCGGGCTCCCCCGCCCCCCACGGAGGCACCCGCCGTTGCAACGATGGCTCGGAGCGTTGCAACGGAGGAGCCAAATTTTCATATCTCAGAATTGGCTCGTGCATTTTTCGTGAAATTTTGAGGGAACCTTGGTAATATTATGTGAAGGCTGCACAAAAAAATCCAGGTCAAAAATCGCAGGTTTGCTCCGTTTTTCATTTTTTTTGAATTTCCGGCATTCCGGGCGGTAAAAAAATCGTCAAAAAAAATCGGCACGGTGTAAATTCACCAAATTTGGAGGATGGAAAGATCTTATTTTTCTAGAGGTTGTTGCAAAAAACGGCGTCAAAATTCGACCTCTAGAGCACTTTCCTTTAGTATGTCTCCTCACGGAAAAGGACGTCTACCCGTGGCACTTTGGTAATGGCTCGGCAGCCTATTATAGGGGGGAGGGGTGTCGTGATGCTGAAACTCGAGTTGCCCAAAGGCTTGCTGGGCGCAATGCCAGCAAGATGCACGTTGCCTTGCCATCCCCTAGGCACACTAGCAAGCACGTTGTGGTTGTGGTGTGCCGCCGGGCTCCCCCGCCCCCCACGGAGGCACCCGCCGTTGCAACGATGGCTCGGAGCGTTGCAACGGAGGAGCCAAATTTTCATATCTCAGAATTGGCTCGTGCATTTTTCGTGAAATTTTGAGGGAACCTTGGTAATATTATGTGAAGGCTGCACAAAAAAATCCAGGTCAAAAATCGCAGGTTTGCTCCGTTTTTCATTTTTTTTGAATTTCCGGCATTCCGGGCGGTAAAAAAATCGTCAAAAAAAATCGGCACGGTGTAAATTCACCAAATTTGGAGGATGGAAAGATCTTATTTTTCTAGAGGTTGTTGCAAAAAACGGCGTCAAAATTCGACCTCTAGAGCACTTTCCTTTAGTATGTCTCCTCACGGAAAAGGACGTCTACCCGTGGCACTTTGGTAATGGCTCGGCAGCCTATTATAGGGGGGAGGGGTGTCGTGATGCTGAAACTCGAGTTGCCCAAAGGCTTGCTGGGCGCAATGCCAGCAAGATGCACGTTGCCTTGCCATCCCCTAGGCACACTAGCAAGCACGTTGTGGTTGTGGTGTGCCGTCGGGCTCCCCCGCCCCCCACGGAGGCACCCGCCGTTGCAACGATGGCTCGGAGCGTTGCAACGGAGGAGCCAAATTTTCATATCTCAGAATTGGCTCGTGCATTTTTCGTGAAATTTTGAGGGAACCTTGGTAATATTATGTGAAGGCTGCACAAAAAAATCCAGGTCAAAAATCGCAGGTTTGCTCCGTTTTTCATTTTTTTTGAATTTCCGGCATTCCGGGCGGTAAAAAAATCGTCAAAAAAAATCGGCACGGTGTAAATTCACCAAATTTGGAGGATGGAAAGATCTTATTTTTCTAGAGGTTGTTGCAAAAAACGGCGTCAAAATTCGACCTCTAGAGCACTTTCCTTGAGTATGTCTCCTCACGGAAAAGGACGTCTACCCGTGGCACTTTGGTAATGGCTCGGCAGCCTATTATAGGGGGGAGGGGTGTCGTGATGCTGAAACTCGAGTTGCCCAAAGGCTTGCTGGGCGCAATGCCAGCAAGATGCACGTTGCCTTGCCATCCCCTAGGCACACTAGCAAGCACGTTGTGGTTGTGGTGTGCCGCCGGGCTCCCCCGCCCCCCACGGAGGCACCCGCCGTTGCAACGATGGCTCGGAGCGTTGCAACGGAGGAGCCAAATTTTCATATCTCAGAATTGGCTCGTGCATTTTTCGTGAAATTTTGAGGGAACCTTGGTAATATTATGTGAAGGCTGCACAAAAAAATCCAGGTCAAAAATCGCAGGTTTGCTCCGTTTTTCATTTTTTTTGAATTTCCGGCATTCCGGGCGGTAAAAAAATCGTCAAAAAAAATCGGCACGGTGTAAATTCACCAAATTTGGAGGATGGAAAGTTCTTATTTTTCTAGAGGTTGTTGCAAAAAACGGCGTCAAAATTCGACCTCTAGAGCACTTTCCTTTAGTATGTCTCCTCACGGAAAAGGACGTCTACCCGTGGCACTTTGGTAATGGCTCGGCAGCCTATTATAGGGGGGAGGGGTGTCGTGATGCTGAAACTCGAGTTGCCCAAAGGCTTGCTGGGCGCAATGCCAGCAAGATGCACGTTGCCTTGCCATCCCCTAGGCACACTAGCAAGCACGTTGTGGTTGTGGTGTGCCGCCGGGCTCCCCCGCCCCCCACGGAGGCACCCGCCGTTGCAACGATGGCTCGGAGCGTTGCAACGGAGGAGCCAAATTTTCATATCTCAGAATTGGCTCGTGCATTTTTCGTGAAATTTTGAGGGAACCTTGGTAATATTATGTGAAGGCTGCACAAAAATATCCAGGTCAAAAATCGCAGGTTTGCTCCGTTTTTCATTTTTTTTGAATTTCCGGCATTCCGGGCGGTAAAAAAATCGTCAAAAAAAATCGGCACGGTGTAAATTCACCAAATTTGGAGGATGGAAAGATCTTATTTTTCTAGAGGTTGTTGCAAAAAACGGCGTCAAAATTCGACCTCTAGAGCACTTTCCTTTAGTATGTCTCCTCACGGAAAAGGACGTCTACCCGTGGCACTTTGGTAATGGCTCGGCAGCCTATTATAGGGGGGAGGGGTGTCGTGATGCTGAAACTCGAGTTGCCCAAAGGCTTGCTGGGCGCAATGCCAGCAAGATGCACGTTGCCTTGCCATCCCCTAGGCACACTAGCAAGCACGTTGTGGTTGTGGTGTGCCGCCGGGCTCCCCCGCCCCCCACGGAGGCACCCGCCGTTGCAACGATGGCTCGGAGCGTTGCAACGGAGGAGCCAAATTTTCATATCTCATAATTGGCTCGTGCATTTTTTCTAAAATTTTGAGGGAACCTTGGTAATATTATGTGAAGGCTGCACAAAAAAATCCAGGTCAAAAATCGCACGTTTGCTCCGTTTTTCATTTTTTTTGAATTTCCGGCTTTCCGGGCGGTAAAAAAATCGGCAAAAAAAATCGGCACGGTGTAAATTCACCAAATTTGGGGGATGGAAAGATCTTTTTTTTCTAGAGGTTGTTGCAAAAAACGGCGTCAAAATTCGACCTCTAGAGCACTTTCCTTGAGTATGTCTCCTCACGGAAAAGGACGTCTACCCGTGGCACTTTGGTAATGGCTCGGCAGCCTATTATAGGGGGGAGGGGTGTCGTGATGCTGAAACTCGAGTTGCCCAAAGGCTTGCTGGGCGCAATGCCAGCAAGATGCACGTTGCCTTGCCATCCCCTAGGCACACTAGCAAGCACGTTGTGGTTGTGGTGTGCCGCCGGGCTCCCCCGCCCCCCACGGAGGCACCCGCCGTTGCAACGATGGCTCGGAGCGTTGCAACGGAGGAGCCAAATTTTCATATCTCAGAATTGGCTCGTGCATTTTTCGTGAAATTTTGAGGGAACCTTGGTAATATTATGTGAAGGCTGCACAAAAAAATCCAGGTCAAAAATCGCAGGTTTGCTCCGTTTTTCATTTTTTTTGAATTTCCGGCATTCCGGGCGGTAAAAAAATCGTCAAAAAAAAATCGGCACGGTGTAAATTCACCAAATTTGGAGGATGGAAAGATCTTATTTTTCTAGAGGTTGTTGCAAAAAACGGCGTCAAAATTCGACCTCTAGAGCACTTTCCTTTAGTATGTCTCC
>NC_142442.1:56850000-56852500 GCF_059453495.1 Arachis ipaensis
TTTTCATATCTCAGAATTGGCTCGTGCATTTTTCGTGAAATTTTGAGGGAACCTTGGTAATATTATGTGAAGGCTGCACAAAAAAATCCAGGTCAAAAATCGCAGGTTTGCTCCGTTTTTCATTTTTTTTGAATTTCCGGCATTCCGGGCGGTAAAAAAATCGTCAAAAAAAATCGGCACGGTGTAAATTCACCAAATTTGGAGGATGGAAAGTTCTTATTTTTCTAGAGGTTGTTGCAAAAAACGGCGTCAAAATTCGACCTCTAGAGCACTTTCCTTTAGTATGTCTCCTCACGGAAAAGGACGTCTACCCGTGGCACTTTGGTAATGGCTCGGCAGCCTATTATAGGGGGGAGGGGTGTCGTGATGCTGAAACTCGAGTTGCCCAAAGGCTTGCTGGGCGCAATGCCAGCAAGATGCACGTTGCCTTGCCATCCCCTAGGCACACTAGCAAGCACGTTGTGGTTGTGGTGTGCCGCCGGGCTCCCCCGCCCCCCACGGAGGCACCCGCCGTTGCAACGATGGCTCGGAGCGTTGCAACGGAGGAGCCAAATTTTCATATCTCAGAATTGGCTCGTGCATTTTTCGTGAAATTTTGAGGGAACCTTGGTAATATTATGTGAAGGCTGCACAAAAAAATCCAGGTCAAAAATCGCAGGTTTGCTCCGTTTTTCATTTTTTTTGAATTTCCGGCATTCCGGGCGGTAAAAAAATCGTCAAAAAAAATCGGCACGGTGTAAATTCACCAAATTTGGAGGATGGAAAGATCTTATTTTTCTAGAGGTTGTTGCAAAAAACGGCGTCAAAATTCGACCTCTAGAGCACTTTCCTTGAGTATGTCTCCTCACGGAAAAGGACGTCTACCCGTGGCACTTTGGTAATGGCTCGGCAGCCTATTATAGGGGGGAGGGGTGTCGTGATGCTGAAACTCGAGTTGCCCAAAGGCTTGCTGGGCGCAATGCCAGCAAGATGCACGTTGCCTTGCCATCCCCTAGGCACACTAGCAAGCACGTTGTGGTTGTGGTGTGCCGCCGGGCTCCCCCGCCCCCCACGGAGGCACCCGCCGTTGCAACGATGGCTCGGAGCGTTGCAACGGAGGAGCCAAATTTTCATATCTCAGAATTGGCTCGTGCATTTTTCGTGAAATTTTGAGGGAACCTTGGTAATATTATGTGAAGGCTGCACAAAAAAATCCAGGTCAAAAATCGCAGGTTTGCTCCGTTTTTCATTTTTTTTGAATTTCCGGCATTCCGGGCGGTAAAAAAATCGTCAAAAAAAATCGGCACGGTGTAAATTCACCAAATTTGGAGGATGGAAAGTTCTTATTTTTCTAGAGGTTGTTGCAAAAAACGGCGTCAAAATTCGACCTCTAGAGCACTTTCCTTTAGTATGTCTCCTCACGGAAAAGGACGTCTACCCGTGGCACTTTGGTAATGGCTCGGCAGCCTATTATAGGGGGGAGGGGTGTCGTGATGCTGAAACTCGAGTTGCCCAAAGGCTTGCTGGGCGCAATGCCAGCAAGATGCACGTTGCCTTGCCATCCCCTAGGCACACTAGCAAGCACGTTGTGGTTGTGGTGTGCCGCCGGGCTCCCCCGCCCCCCACGGAGGCACCCGCCGTTGCAACGATGGCTCGGAGCGTTGCAACGGAGGAGCCAAATTTTCATATCTCAGAATTGGCTCGTGCATTTTTCGTGAAATTTTGAGGGAACCTTGGTAATATTATGTGAAGGCTGCACAAAAATATCCAGGTCAAAAATCGCAGGTTTGCTCCGTTTTTCATTTTTTTTGAATTTCCGGCATTCCGGGCGGTAAAAAAATCGTCAAAAAAAATCGGCACGGTGTAAATTCACCAAATTTGGAGGATGGAAAGATCTTATTTTTCTAGAGGTTGTTGCAAAAAACGGCGTCAAAATTCGACCTCTAGAGCACTTTCCTTTAGTATGTCTCCTCACGGAAAAGGACGTCTACCCGTGGCACTTTGGTAATGGCTCGGCAGCCTATTATAGGGGGGAGGGGTGTCGTGATGCTGAAACTCGAGTTGCCCAAAGGCTTGCTGGGCGCAATGCCAGCAAGATGCACGTTGCCTTGCCATCCCCTAGGCACACTAGCAAGCACGTTGTGGTTGTGGTGTGCCGCCGGGCTCCCCCGCCCCCCACGGAGGCACCCGCCGTTGCAACGATGGCTCGGAGCGTTGCAACGGAGGAGCCAAATTTTCATATCTCAGAATTGGCTCGTGCATTTTTCGTGAAATTTTGAGGGAACCTTGGTAATATTATGTGAAGGCTGCACAAAAAAATCCAGGTCAAAAATCGCAGGTTTGCTCCGTTTTTCATTTTTTTTGAATTTCCGGCATTCCGGGCGGTAAAAAAATCGTCAAAAAAAATCGGCACGGTGTAAATTCACCAAATTTGGAGGATGGAAAGATCTTATTTTTCTAGAGGTTGTTGCAAAAAACGGCGTCAAAATTCGACCTCTAGAGCACTTTCCTTTAGTATGTC
>NC_142442.1:56862500-56867500 GCF_059453495.1 Arachis ipaensis
GCGTCGCAACGGAGGCAGGTCGCGTTGCCACGGTTGCTGGTGACGTTGCAACGGAGGCAGGGCGCGTTGCAACGTTGGCTGGGCGCGTTGCAACGTTGGCTGGGGGCAGTGCAACGGATGCTAGGGTCGGTGCAACGTTGGCCGTGCGCGTTGCAACAGAGGCAGGGCGCGTTGCAACGGATGCTGGTGACGTTGCAACGGAGGCAGGGCGCGTTGCAACGTTGGCTGGGAGCGTTGCAACGGAGGCAGGGCGCGTTGCAACGTTGGCTGGGCGCGTTGCAACGGAGGCAGGGGACGGTGCAACGTTGGCTGGGCGCGTTGCAACGGAGGCAAGGTGCGTTGCAACGGATGCTGGGTTAGGTGCATCGTTGGCTGGTTTCGTTGCAACGGAGGCACCCGCCGTTGCAACGATGGCTCGGAGCGTTGCAACGGAGGAGCCAAATTTTCATATCTCATAATTGGCTCGTGCATTTTTTCTAAAATTTTGAGGGAACCTTGGTAATATTATGTGAAGGCTGCACAAAAAAATCCAGGTCAAAAATCCCACGTTTGCTCCGTTTTTCATTTTTTTTGAATTTCCGGCTTTCCGGGCGGTAAAAAAATCGGCAAAAAAAATCGGCACGGTGTAAATTCACCAAATTTGGGGGATGGAAATATCTTATTTTTCTAGAGGTTGTTGCAAAAAACGGCGTCAAAATTCGACCTCTAGAGCACTTTCCTTGAGTATGTCTCCTCACGGAAAAGGACGTCTACCCGTGGCACTTTGGTAATGGCTCGGCAGCCTATTATAGGGGGGAGGGGTGTCGTGATGCTGAAACTCGAGTTGCCCAAAGGCTTGCTGGGCGCAATGCCAGCAAGATGCACGTTGCCTTGCCATCCCCTAGGCACACTAGCAAGCACGTTGTGGTTGTGGTGTGCCGCCGGGCTCCCCCGCCCCCCACGGAGGCACCCGCCGTTGCAACGATGGCTCGGAGCGTTGCAACGGAGGAGCCAAATTTTCATATCTCAGAATTGGCTCGTGCATTTTTCGTGAAATTTTGAGGGAACCTTGGTAATATTATGTGAAGGCTGCACAAAAAAATCCAGGTCAAAAATCGCAGGTTTGCTCCGTTTTTCATTTTTTTTGAATTTCCGGCATTCCGGGCGGTAAAAAAATCGTCAAAAAAAATCGGCACGGTGTAAATTCACCAAATTTGGAGGATGGAAAGTTCTTATTTTTCTAGAGGTTGTTGCAAAAAACGGCGTCAAAATTCGACCTCTAGAGCACTTTCCTTTAGTATGTCTCCTCACGGAAAAGGACGTCTACCCGTGGCACTTTGGTAATGGCTCGGCAGCCTATTATAGGGGGGAGGGGTGTCGTGATGCTGAAACTCGAGTTGCCCAAAGGCTTGCTGGGCGCAATGCCAGCAAGATGCACGTTGCCTTGCCATCCCCTAGGCACACTAGCAAGCACGTTGTGGTTGTGGTGTGCCGCCGGGCTCCCCCGCCCCCCACGGAGGCACCCGCCGTTGCAACGATGGCTCGGAGCGTTGCAACGGAGGAGCCAAATTTTCATATCTCAGAATTGGCTCGTGCATTTTTCGTGAAATTTTGAGGGAACCTTGGTAATATTATGTGAAGGCTGCACAAAAAAATCCAGGTCAAAAATCGCAGGTTTGCTCCGTTTTTCATTTTTTTTGAATTTCCGGCATTCCGGGCGGTAAAAAAATCGTCAAAAAAAATCGGCACGGTGTAAATTCACCAAATTTGGAGGATGGAAAGATCTTATTTTTCTAGAGGTTGTTGCAAAAAACGGCGTCAAAATTCGACCTCTAGAGCACTTTCCTTGAGTATGTCTCCTCACGGAAAAGGACGTCTACCCGTGGCACTTTGGTAATGGCTCGGCAGCCTATTATAGGGGGGAGGGGTGTCGTGATGCTGAAACTCGAGTTGCCCAAAGGCTTGCTGGGCGCAATGCCAGCAAGATGCACGTTGCCTTGCCATCCCCTAGGCACACTAGCAAGCACGTTGTGGTTGTGGTGTGCCGCCGGGCTCCCCCGCCCCCCACGGAGGCACCCGCCGTTGCAACGATGGCTCGGAGCGTTGCAACGGAGGAGCCAAATTTTCATATCTCAGAATTGGCTCGTGCATTTTTCGTGAAATTTTGAGGGAACCTTGGTAATATTATGTGAAGGCTGCACAAAAAAATCCAGGTCAAAAATCGCAGGTTTGCTCCGTTTTTCATTTTTTTTGAATTTCCGGCATTCCGGGCGGTAAAAAAATCGTCAAAAAAAATCGGCACGGTGTAAATTCACCAAATTTGGAGGATGGAAAGTTCTTATTTTTCTAGAGGTTGTTGCAAAAAACGGCGTCAAAATTCGACCTCTAGAGCACTTTCCTTTAGTATGTCTCCTCACGGAAAAGGACGTCTACCCGTGGCACTTTGGTAATGGCTCGGCAGCCTATTATAGGGGGGAGGGGTGTCGTGATGCTGAAACTCGAGTTGCCCAAAGGCTTGCTGGGCGCAATGCCAGCAAGATGCACGTTGCCTTGCCATCCCCTAGGCACACTAGCAAGCACGTTGTGGTTGTGGTGTGCCGCCGGGCTCCCCCGCCCCCCACGGAGGCACCCGCCGTTGCAACGATGGCTCGGAGCGTTGCAACGGAGGAGCCAAATTTTCATATCTCAGAATTGGCTCGTGCATTTTTCGTGAAATTTTGAGGGAACCTTGGTAATATTATGTGAAGGCTGCACAAAAAAATCCAGGTCAAAAATCGCAGGTTTGCTCCGTTTTTCATTTTTTTTGAATTTCCGGCATTCCGGGCGGTAAAAAAATCGTCAAAAAAAATCGGCACGGTGTAAATTCACCAAATTTGGAGGATGGAAAGATCTTATTTTTCTAGAGGTTGTTGCAAACAACGGCGTCAAAATTCGACCTCTAGAGCACTTTCCTTTAGTATGTCTCCTCACGGAAAAGGACGTCTACCCGTGGCACTTTGGTAATGGCTCGGTAGCCTATTATAGGGGGGAGGGGTGTCGTGATGCTGAAACTCGAGTTGCCCAAAGGCTTGCTGGGCGCAATGCCAGCAAGATGCACGTTGCCTTGCCATCCCCTAGGCACACTAGCAAGCACGTTGTGGTTGTGGTGTGCCGCCGGGCTCCCCCGCCCCCCACGGAGGCACCCGCCGTTGCAACGATGGCTCGGAGCGTTGCAACGGAGGAGCCAAATTTTCATATCTCAGAATTGGCTCGTGCATTTTTCGTGAAATTTTGAGGGAACCTTGGTAATATTATGTGAAGGCTGCACAAAAAAATCCAGGTCAAAAATCGCAGGTTTGCTCCGTTTTTCATTTTTTTTGAATTTCCGGCATTCCGGGCGGTAAAAAAATCGTCAAAAAAAATCGGCATGGTGTAAATTCACCAAATTTGGAGGATGGAAAGATCTTATTTTTCTAGAGGTTGTTGCAAAAAACGGCGTCAAAATTCGACCTCTAGAGCACTTTCCTTTAGTATGTCTCCTCACGGAAAAGGACGTCTACCCGTGGCACTTTGGTAATGGCTCGGCAGCCTATTATAGGGGGGAGGGGTGTCGTGATGCTGAAACTCGAGTTGCCCAAAGGCTTGCTGGGCGCAATGCCAGCAAGATGCACGTTGCCTTGCCATCCCCTAGGCACACTAGCAAGCACGTTGTGGTTGTGGTGTGCCGCCGGGCTCCCCCGCCCCCCACGGAGGCACCCGCCGTTGCAACGATGGCTCGGAGCGTTGCAACGGAGGAGCCAAATTTTCATATCTCAGAATTGGCTCGTGCATTTTTCGTGAAATTTTGAGGGAACCTTGGTAATATTATGTGAAGGCTGCACAAAAAAATCCAGGTCAAAAATCGCAGGTTTGCTCCGTTTTTCATTTTTTTTGAATTTCCGGCATTCCGGGCGGTAAAAAAATCGTCAAAAAAAATCGGCACGGTGTAAATTCACCAAATTTGGAGGATGGAAAGATCTTATTTTTCTAGAGGTTGTTGCAAAAAACGGCGTCAAAATTCGACCTCTAGAGCACTTTCCTTTAGTATGTCTCCTCACGGAAAAGGACGTCTACCCGTGGCACTTTGGTAATGGCTCGGCAGCCTATTATAGGGGGGAGGGGTGTCGTGATGCTGAAACTCGAGTTGCCCAAAGGCTTGCTGGGCGCAATGCCAGCAAGATGCACGTTGCCTTGCCATCCCCTAGGCACACTAGCAAGCACGTTGTGGTTGTGGTGTGCCGCCGGGCTCCCCCGCCCCCCACGGAGGCACCCGCCGTTGCAACGATGGCTCGGAGCGTTGCAACGGAGGAGCCAAATTTTCATATCTCAGAATTGGCTCGTGCATTTTTCGTGAAATTTTGAGGGAACCTTGGTAATATTATGTGAAGGCTGCACAAAAAAATCCAGGTCAAAAATCGCAGGTTTGCTCCGTTTTTCATTTTTTTTGAATTTCCGGCATTCCGGGCGGTAAAAAAATCGTCAAAAAAAATCGGCACGGTGTAAATTCACCAAATTTGGAGGATGGAAAGTTCTTATTTTTCTAGAGGTTGTTGCAAAAAATGGCGTCAAAATTCGACCTCTAGAGCACTTTCCTTTAGTATGTCTCCTCACGGAAAAGGACGTCTACCCGTGGCACTTTGGTAATGGCTCGGCAGCCTATTATAGGGGGGAGGGGAGTCGTGATGCTGAAACTCGAGTTGCCCAAAGGCTTGCTGGGCGCAATGCCAGCCAGATGCACGTTGCCTTGCCATCCCCTAGGCACACTAGCAAGCACGTTGTGGTTGTGGTGTGCCGCCGGGCTCCCCCGCCCCCCACGGAGGCACCCGCCGTTGCAACGATGGCTCGGAGCGTTGCAACGGAGGAGCCAAATTTTCATATCTCAGAATTGGCTCGTGCATTTTTCGTGAAATTTTGAGGGAACCTTGGTAATATTATGTGAAGGCTGCACAAAAAAATCCAGGTCAAAAATCGCAGGTTTGCTCCGTTTTTCATTTTTTTTGAAT
>NC_142442.1:56877500-56880000 GCF_059453495.1 Arachis ipaensis
TGGCTGGGCGCGTTGCAACGGAGGCAAGGTGCGTTGCAACGGATGCTGGGTTAGGTGCATCGTTGGCTGGTTTCGTTGCAACGGAGGCACCCGCCGTTGCAACGATGGCTCGGAGCGTTGCAACGGAGGAGCCAAATTTTCATATCTCATAATTGGCTCGTGCATTTTTTCTAAAATTTTGAGGGAACCTTGGTAATATTATGTGAAGGCTGCACAAAAAAATCCAGGTCAAAAATCCCACGTTTGCTCCGTTTTTCATTTTTTTTGAATTTCCGGCTTTCCGGGCGGTAAAAAAATCGGCAAAAAAAATCGGCACGGTGTAAATTCACCAAATTTGGGGGATGGAAAGATCTTATTTTTCTAGAGGTTGTTGCAAAAAACGGCGTCAAAATTCGACCTCTAGAGCACTTTCCTTGAGTATGTCTCCTCACGGAAAAGGACGTCTACCCGTGGCACTTTGGTAATGGCTCGGCAGCCTATTATAGGGGGGAGGGGTGTCGTGATGCTGAAACTCGAGTTGCCCAAAGGCTTGCTGGGTGCAATGCCAGCAAGATGCACGTTGCCTTGCCATCCCCTAGGCACACTAGCAAGCACGTTGTGGTTGTGGTGTGCCGCCGGGCTCCCCCGCCCCCCACGGAGGCACCCGCCGTTGCAACGATGGCTCGGAGCGTTGCAACGGAGGAGCCAAATTTTCATATCTCAGAATTGGCTCGTGCATTTTTCGTGAAATTTTGAGGGAACCTTGGTAATATTATGTGAAGGCTGCACAAAAAAATCCAGGTCAAAAATCGCATGTTTGCTCCGTTTTTCATTTTTTTTGAATTTCCGGCATTCCGGGCGGTAAAAAAATCGTCAAAAAAAATCGGCACGGTGTAAATTCACCAAATTTGGAGGATGGAAAGATCTTATTTTTCTAGAGGTTGTTGCAAAAAACGGCGTCAAAATTCGACCTCTAGAGCACTTTCCTTTAGTATGTCTCCTCACGGAAAAGGACGTCTACCCGTGGCACTTTGGTAATGGCTCGGCAGCCTATTATAGGGGGGAGGGGTGTCGTGATGCTGAAACTCGAGTTGCCCAAAGGCTTGCTGGGCGCAATGCCAGCAAGATGCACGTTGCCTTGCCATCCCCTAGGCACACTAGCAAGCACGTTGTGGTTGTGGTGTGCCGCCGGGCTCCCCCGCCCCCCACGGAGGCACCCGCCGTTGCAACGATGGCTCGGAGCGTTGCAACGGAGGAGCCAAATTTTCATATCTCAGAATTGGCTCGTGCATTTTTCGTGAAATTTTGAGGGAACCTTGGTAATATTATGTGAAGGCTGCACAAAAAAATCCAGGTCAAAAATCGCAGGTTTTCTCCGTTTTTCATTTTTTTTGAATTTCCGGCATTCCGGGCGGTAAAAAAATCGTCAAAAAAAATCGGCACGGTGTAAATTCACCAAATTTGGAGGATGGAAAGTTCTTATTTTTCTAGAGGTTTTTGCAAAAAACGGCGTCAAAATTCGACCTCTAGAGCACTTTCCTTTAGTATGTCTCCTCACGGAAAAGGACGTCTACCCGTGGCACTTTGGTAATGGCTCGGCAGCCTATTATAGGGGGGAGGGGAGTCGTGATGCTGAAACTCGAGTTGCCCAAAGGCTTGCTGGGCGCAATGCCAGCGAGATGCACGTTGCCTTGCCATCCCCTAGGCACACTAGCAAGCACGTTGTGGTTGTGGTGTGCCGCCGGGCTCCCCCGCCCCCCACGGAGGCACCCGCCGTTGCAACGATGGCTCGGAGCGTTGCAACGGAGGAGCCAAATTTTCATATCTCAGAATTGGCTCGTGCATTTTTCGTGAAATTTTGAGGGAACCTTGGTAATATTATGTGAAGGCTGCACAAAAAAATCCAGGTCAAAAATCGCAGGTTTGCTCCGTTTTTCATTTTTTTTGAATTTCCGGCATTCTGGGCGGTAAAAAAATCGTCAAAAAAAATCGGCACGGTGTAAATTCACCAAATTTGGAGGATGGAAAGATCTTATTTTTCTAGAGGTTGTTGCAAAAAACGGCGTCAAAATTCGACCTCTAGAGCACTTTCCTTTAGTATGTCTCCTCACGGAAAAGGACGTCTACCCGTGGCACTTTGGTAATGGCTCGGCAGCCTATTATAGGGGGGAGGGGTGTCGTGCTGCTGAAACTCGAGTTGCCCAAAGGCTTGCTGGGCGCAATGCCAGCAAGATGCACGTTGCCTTGCCATCCCCTAGGCACACTAGCAAGCACGTTGTGGTTGTGGTGTGCCGCCGGGGTCCCCCGCCCCGGGTCCAAGGTCGAGCACGTGCGTCTGGCTGCTGCGAACCCCGATCACCGAAGGACCAACAAGAAGGGAAACACGTCCGTGCACGGCCCACCTAGGCACCACCTAGGGAGCATGGCGTGGTGGAGTTGTGCCTTGGGCACACGCTCGGGGCAACACCTTGTGCTCGGCCCAGGACTAGGGGGATCATCCCAAGTCCGAGCACGACGTGGG
>NC_142442.1:56910000-56912500 GCF_059453495.1 Arachis ipaensis
TTGCAACGTTGGCTGGGGGCGTTGCAACGGAGGCAGGTCGCGTTGCCACGGTTGCTGGTGACGTTGCAACGGAGGCAGGGCGCGTTGCAACGTTGGCTGGGAGCGTTGCAACGGATGCTGGTGACGTTGCAACGGAGGCAGGGCGCGTTGCAACGTTGGCTGGGGGCGTCGCAACGGAGGCAGGTCGCGTTGCCACGGTTGCTGGTGACGTTGCAACGGAGGCAGGGCGCGTTGCAACGTTGGCTGGGCGCGTTGCAACGTTGGCTGGGGGCAGTGCAACGGATGCTAGGGTCGGTGCAACGTTGGCCGTGCGCGTTGCAACAGAGGCAGGGCGCGTTGCAACGGATGCTGGTGACGTTGCAACGGAGGCAGGGCGCGTTGCAACGTTGGCTGGGAGCGTTGCAACGGAGGCAGGGCGCGTTGCAACGTTGGCTGGGCGCGTTGCAACGGAGGCAGGGGACGGTGCAACGTTGGCTGGGCGCGTTGCAACGGAGGCAAGGTGCGTTGCAACGGATGCTGGGTTAGGTGCATCGTTGGCTGGTTTCGTTGCAACGGAGGCACCTGCCGTTGCAACGATGGCTCGGAGCGTTGCAACGGAGGAGCCAAATTTTCATATCTCATAATTGGCTCGTGCATTTTTTCTAAAATTTTGAGGGAACCTTGGTAATATTATGTGAAGGCTGCACAAAAAAATCCAGGTCAAAAATCGCACGTTTGCTCCGTTTTTCATTTTTTTTGAATTTCCGGCTTTCCGGGCGGTAAAAAAATCGGCAAAAAAAATCGGCACGGTGTAAATTCACCAAATTTGGGGGATGGAAAGATCTTATTTTTCTAGAGGTTGTTGCAAAAAACGGCGTCAAAATTAGACCTCTAGAGCACTTTCCTTGAGTATGTCTCCTCACGGAAAAGGACGTCTACCCGTGGCACTTTGGTAATGGCTCGGCAGCCTATTATAGGGGGGAGGGGTGTCGTGATGCTGAAACTCGAGTTGCCCAAAGGCTTGCTGGGCGCAATGCCAGCAAGATGCACGTTGCCTTGCCATCCCCTAGGCACACTAGCAAGCACGTTGTGGTTGTGGTGTGCCGCCGGGCTCCCCCGCCCCCCACGGAGGCACCCGCCGTTGCAACGATGGCTCGGAGCGTTGCAACGGAGGAGCCAAATTTTCATATCTCAGAATTGGCTCGTGCATTTTTCGTGAAATTTTGAGGGAACCTTGGTAATATTATGTGAAGGCTGCACAAAAAAATCCAGGTCAAAAATCGCATGTTTGCTCCGTTTTTCATTTTTTTTGAATTTCCGGCATTCCGGGCGGTAAAAAAATCGTCAAAAAAAATCGGCACGGTGTAAATTCACCAAATTTGGAGGATGGAAAGATCTTATTTTTCTAGAGGTTGTTGCAAAAAACGGCGTCAAAATTAGACCTCTAGAGCACTTTCCTTGAGTATGTCTCCTCACGGAAAAGGACGTCTACCCGTGGCACTTTGGTAATGGCTCGGCAGCCTATTATAGGGGGGAGGGGTGTCGTGATGCTGAAACTCGAGTTGCCCAAAGGCTTGCTGGGCGCAATGCCAGCAAGATGCACGTTGCCTTGCCATCCCCTAGGCACACTAGCAAGCACGTTGTGGTTGTGGTGTGCCGCCGGGCTCCCCCGCCCCCCACGGAGGCACCCGCCGTTGCAACGATGGCTCGGAGCGTTGCAACGGAGGAGCCAAATTTTCATATCTCAGAATTGGCTCGTGCATTTTTCGTGAAATTTTGAGGGAACCTTGGTAATATTATGTGAAGGCTGCACAAAAAAATCCAGGTCAAAAATCGCATGTTTGCTCCGTTTTTCATTTTTTTTGAATTTCCGGCATTCCGGGCGGTAAAAAAATCGTCAAAAAAAATCGGCACGGTGTAAATTCACCAAATTTGGAGGATGGAAAGATCTTATTTTTCTAGAGGTTGTTGCAAAAAACGGCGTCAAAATTCGACCTCTAGAGCACTTTCCTTTAGTATGTCTCCTCACGGAAAAGGACGTCTACCCGTGGCACTTTGGTAATGGCTCGGCAGCCTATTATAGGGGGGAGGGGTGTCGTGATGCTGAAACTCGAGTTGCCCAAAGGCTTGCTGGGCGCAATGCCAGCAAGATGCACGTTGCCTTGCCATCCCCTAGGCACACTAGCAAGCACGTTGTGGTTGTGGTGTGCCGCCGGGCTCCCCCGCCCCCCACGGAGGCACCCGCCGTTGCAACGATGGCTCGGAGCGTTGCAACGGAGGAGCCAAATTTTCATATCTCAGAATTGGCTCGTGCATTTTTCGTGAAATTTTGAGGGAACCTTGGTAATATTATGTGAAGGCTGCACAAAAAAATCCAGGTCAAAAATCGCAGGTTTTCTCCGTTTTTCATTTTTTTTGAATTTCCGGCATTCCGGGCGGTAAAAAAATCGTCAAAAAAAATCGGCACGGTGTAAATTCACCAAATTTGGAGGATGGAAAGTTCTTATTTTTCTAGAGGTTT
>NC_142442.1:56932500-56935000 GCF_059453495.1 Arachis ipaensis
AACGTTGGCCGTGCGCGTTGCAACAGAGGCAGGGCGCGTTGCAACGGATGCTGGTGACGTTGCAACGGAGGCAGGGCGCGTTGCAACGTTGGCTGGGAGCGTTGCAACGGAGGCAGGGCGCGTTGCAACGTTGGCTGGGGGCGTTGCAACGGATGCTGGGGACGGTGCAACGTTGGCTGGGCGCGTTGCAACGGAGGCAGGGTGCGTTGCAACGGATGCTGGGTTAGGTGCATCGTTGGCTGGTTTCGTTGCAACGGAGGCACCCGCCGTTGCAACGATGGCTCGGAGCGTTGCAACGGAGGAGCCAAATTTTCATATCTCATAATTGGCTCGTGCATTTTTTCTAAAATTTTGAGGGAACCTTGGTAATATTATGTGAAGGCTGCACAAAAAAATCCAGGTCAAAAATCGCACGTTTGCTCCGTTTTTCATTTTTTTTGAATTTCCGGCTTTCCGGGCGGTAAAAAAATCGGCAAAAAAAATCGGCACGGTGTAAATTCACCAAATTTGGGGGATGGAAAGATCTTTTTTTTCTAGAGGTTGTTGCAAAAAACGGCGTCAAAATTCGACCTCTAGAGCACTTTCCTTGAGTATGTCTCCTCACGGAAAAGGACGTCTACCCGTGGCACTTTGGTAATGGCTCGGCAGCCTATTATAGGGGGGAGGGGTGTCGTGATGCTGAAACTCGAGTTGCCCAAAGGCTTGCTGGGCGCAATGCCAGCAAGATGCACGTTGCCTTGCCATCCCCTAGGCACACTAGCAAGCACGTTGTGGTTGTGGTGTGCCGCCGGGCTCCCCCGCCCCCCACGGAGGCACCCGCCGTTGCAACGATGGCTCGGAGCGTTGCAACGGAGGAGCCAAATTTTCATATCTCAGAATTGGCTCGTGCATTTTTCGTGAAATTTTGAGGGAACCTTGGTAATATTATGTGAAGGCTGCACAAAAAAATCCAGGTCAAAAATCGCAGGTTTGCTCCGTTTTTCATTTTTTTTGAATTTCCGGCATTCCGGGCGGTAAAAAAATCGTCAAAAAAAAATTGGCACGGTGTAAATTCACCAAATTTGGAGGATGGAAAGATCTTATTTTTCTAGAGGTTGTTGCAAAAAACGGCGTCAAAATTCGACCTCTAGAGCACTTTCCTTTAGTATGTCTCCTCACGGAAAAGGACGTCTACCCGTGGCACTTTGGTAATGGCTCGGCAGCCTATTATAGGGGGGAGGGGTGTCGTGATGCTGAAACTCGAGTTGCCCAAAGGCTTGCTGGGCGCAATGCCAGCAAGATGCACGTTGCCTTGCCATCCCCTAGGCACACTAGCAAGCACGTTGTGGTTGTGGTGTGCCGCCGGGCTCCCCCACCCCCCACGGAGGCACCCGCCGTTGCAACGATGGCTCGGAGCGTTGCAACGGAGGAGCCAAATTTTCATATCTCAGAATTGTCTCGTGCATTTTTCGTGAAATTTTGAGGGAACCTTGGTAATATTATGTGAAGGCTGCACAAAAAAATCCAGGTCAAAAATTGCAGGTTTGCTCCGTTTTTCATTTTTTTTGAATTTCCGGCATTCCGGGCGGTAAAAAAATCGTCAAAAAAAATCGGCACGGTGTAAATTCACCAAATTTGGAGGATGGAAAGATCTTATTTTTCTAGAGGTTGTTGCAAAAAACGGCGTCAAAATTCGACCTCTAGAGCACTTTCCTTGAGTATGTCTCCTCAAGGAAAAGGACGTCTACCCGTGGCACTTTGGTAATGGCTCGGCAGCCTATTATAGTGGGGAGGGGTGTCGTGCTGCTGAAACTCGAGTTGCCCAAAGGCTTGCTGGGCGCAATGCCAGCAAGATGCACGTTGCCTTGCCATCCCCTAGGCACACTAGCAAGCACGTTGTGGTTGTGGTGTGCCGCCGGGGTCCCCCGCCCCGGGTCCAAGGTCGAGCACGGGCGTCTGGCTGCTGCGAACCCCGATCACCGAAGGACCAACAAGAAGGGAAACACGTCCGTGCACGGCCCACCTAGGCACCACCTAGGGAGCATGGCGTGGTGGAGTTGTGCCTTGGGCACACGCTCGGGGCAACACCTTGTGCTCGGCCCAGGACTAGGGGGATCATCCCAAGTCCGAGCACGACGTGGGATCGGCGGGCGGCCTGTGCGCCCCCGCGAGGGGCAACGTGGCTTGCGCAGCCCGACGCTTGGCCAGGCCTAGTGTGGCGCACGACGCGGATGATGGATATGCGTGCGGCAGCGGGTGTCGTGGGCAGGGGGCAACGCGACGTGCTCGTCCCAGCACTTTGAGGGGGCACGTTGCGGAAGACGGTTACCTGTTCGTGTCCACTCCCGAGGGGCAACGTGTCGTGCTCGCCCTACGTCTAGGGTCGACGTACGACGGTGCCCGATGCGGTGTGGGTTGGGCGTGTTGCTTAAGACGGTGCGGCTGTTCGGCTATCGCCCGAAGCACCTCACGCATCTGGCTGTCCCTTGAATGTTATTCGTCGCTTCCCCCGAACCCTGCC
>NC_142442.1:56942500-56945000 GCF_059453495.1 Arachis ipaensis
CGGACCCGACGCTGTGCGCGCTGCAACGGATGCTGGTGACGTTGCAACGGAAGCTGGGGGCGTTGCAGCGGAAGCTGGGGGCGTTGCAGCGGAGGCAGGTCGCGTTGCAACGGATGCTGGGGTCGTTGCAACGGATGCTGCGCGCGTTGCAACGTTGGCTGGGGGCGTTGCAGCGGAGGCAGGTCGCGTTGCGATGTTGGCTGGGGGCGTTGCAACGGAGGCAGGTCGCTTTGCAACGGATGCTGGGATCGTTGCAATGGAAGCTGGGGGCATTGCAACGTTGGCTGGGGGCGTTGCAACGGATGCCGAGCGCGTTGCAACGTTGGCTGGTGACGTTGCAACGGAGGCAGGGCGCATTGCAACGGATGCTGGTGACGTTGCAACGGAGGCAGGGCGCGTTGCAACGTTGGCTGGGGGCGTTGCAACGGAGGCAGGTCGCGTTGCCACGGTTGCTGGTGACGTTGCAACGGAGGCAGGGCGCGTTGCAACGTTGGCTGGGAGCGTTGCAACGGATGCTGGTGACGTTGCAACGGAGGCAGGGCGCGTTGCAACGTTGGCTGGGGGCGTCGCAACGGAGGCAGGTCGCGTTGCCACGGTTGCTGGTGACGTTGCAACGGAGGCAGGGCGCGTTGCAACGTTGGCTGGGGGCGTTGCAACGTTGGCTGGGGGCAGTGCAACGGATGCTGGGGTCGGTGCAACGTTGGCCGTGCGCGTTGCAACAGAGGCAGGGCGCGTTGCAACGGATGCTGGTGACGTTGCAACGGAGGCAGGGCGCGTTGCAACGTTGGCTGGGAGCGTTGCAACGGAGGCAGGGCGCGTTGCAACGTTGGCTGGGGGCGTTGCAACGGATGCTGGGGACGGTGCAACGTTGGCTGGGCGCGTTGCAACGGAGGCAGGGTGCGTTGCAACGGATGCTGGGTTAGGTGCATCGTTGGCTGGTTTCGTTGCAACGGAGGCACCCGCCGTTGCAACGATGGCTCGGAGCGTTGCAACGGAGGAGCCAAATTTTCATATCTCATAATTGGCTCGTGCATTTTTTCTAAAATTTTGAGGGAACCTTGGTAATATTATGTGAAGGCTGCACAAAAAAATCCAGGTCAAAAATCGCACGTTTGCTCCGTTTTTCATTTTTTTTGAATTTCCGGCTTTCCGGGCGGTAAAAAAATCGGCAAAAAAAATCGGCACGGTGTAAATTCACCAAATTTGGGGGATGGAAAGATCTTATTTTTCTAGAGGTTGTTGCAAAAAACGGCGTCAAAATTCGACCTCTAGAGCACTTTCCTTGAGTATGTCTCCTCACGGAAAAGGACGTCTACCCGTGGCACTTTGGTAATGGCTCGGCAGCCTATTATAGGGGGGAGGGGTGTCGTGATGCTGAAACTCGAGTTGCCCAAAGGCTTGCTGGGCGCAATGCCAGCAAGATGCACGTTGCCTTGCCATCCCCTAGGCACACTAGCAAGCACGTTGTGGTTGTGGTGTGCCGCCGGGCTCCCCCGCCCCCCACGGAGGCACCCGCCGTTGCAACGATGGCTCGGAGCGTTGCAACGGAGGAGCCAAATTTTCATATCTCAGAATTGGCTCGTGCATTTTTCGTGAAATTTTGAGGGAACCTTGGTAATATTATGTGAAGGCTGCACAAAAAAATCCAGGTCAAAAATCGCATGTTTGCTCCGTTTTTCATTTTTTTTGAATTTCCGGCATTCCGGGCGGTAAAAAAATCGTCAAAAAAAATCGGCACGGTGTAAATTCACCAAATTTGGAGGATGGAAAGATCTTATTTTTCTAGAGGTTGTTGCAAAAAACGGCGTCAAAATTCGACCTCTAGAGCACTTTCCTTTAGTATGTCTCCTCACGGAAAAGGACGTCTACCCGTGGCACTTTGGTAATGGCTCGGCAGCCTATTATAGGGGGGAGGGGTGTCGTGATGCTGAAACTCGAGTTGCCCAAAGGCTTGCTGGGCGCAATGCCAGCAAGATGCACGTTGCCTTGCCATCCCCTAGGCACACTAGCAAGCACGTTGTGGTTGTGGTGTGCCGCCGGGCTCCCCCGCCCCCCACGGAGGCACCCGCCGTTGCAACGATGGCTCGGAGCGTTGCAACGGAGGAGCCAAATTTTCATATCTCAGAATTGGCTCGTGCATTTTTCGTGAAATTTTGAGGGAACCTTGGTAATATTATGTGAAGGCTGCACAAAAAAATCCAGGTCAAAAATCGCAGGTTTTCTCCGTTTTTCATTTTTTTTGAATTTCCGGCATTCCGGGCGGTAAAAAAATCGTCAAAAAAAATCGGCACGGTGTAAATTCACCAAATTTGGAGGATGGAAAGTTCTTATTTTTCTAGAGGTTGTTGCAAAAAATGGCGTCAAAATTCGACCTCTAGAGCACTTTCCTTTAGTATGTCTCCTCACGGAAAAGGACGTCTACCCGTGGCACTTTGGTAATGGCTCGGCAGCCTATTATAGGGGGGAGGGGAGTCGTGATGCTGAAACTCGAGTTGCCCAA
>NC_142442.1:56965000-56967500 GCF_059453495.1 Arachis ipaensis
TGCAACGTTGGCTGGGGGCGTCGCAACGGAGGCAGGTCGCGTTGCCACGGTTGCTGGTGACGTTGCAACGGAGGCAGGGCGCGTTGCAACGTTGGCTGGGGGCGTTGCAACGTTGGCTGGGGGCAGTGCAACGGATGCTGGGGTCGGTGCAACGTTGGCCGTGCGCGTTGCAACAGAGGCAGGGCACGTTGCAACGGATGCTGGTGACGTTGCAACGGAGGCAGGGCGCGTTGCAACGTTGGCTGGGAGCGTTGCAACGGAGGCAGGGCGCGTTGCAACGTTGGCTGGGGGCGTTGCAACGGATGCTGGGGACGGTGCAACGTTGGCTGGGCGCGTTGCAACGGAGGCAGGGTGCGTTGCAACGGATGCTGGGTTAGGTGCATCGTTGGCTGGTTTCGTTGCAACGGAGGCACCCGCCGTTGCAACGATGGCTCGGAGCGTTGCAACGGAGGAGCCAAATTTTCATATCTCATAATTGGCTCGTGCATTTTTTCTAAAATTTTGAGGGAACCTTGGTAATATTATGTGAAGGCTGCACAAAAAAATCCAGGTCAAAAATCGCACGTTTGCTCCGTTTTTCATTTTTTTTGAATTTCCGGCTTTCCGGGCGGTAAAAAAATCGGCAAAAAAAATCGGCACGGTGTAAATTCACCAAATTTGGGGGATGGAAAGATCTTATTTTTCTAGAGGTTGTTGCAAAAAACGGCGTCAAAATTCGACCTCTAGAGCACTTTCCTTGAGTATGTCTCCTCACGGAAAAGGACGTCTACCCGTGGCACTTTGGTAATGGCTCGGCAGCCTATTATAGGGGGGAGGGGTGTCGTGATGCTGAAACTCGAGTTGCCCAAAGGCTTGCTGGGCGCAATGCCAGCAAGATGCACGTTGCCTTGCCATCCCCTAGGCACACTAGCAAGCACGTTGTGGTTGTGGTGTGCCGCCGGGCTCCCCCGCCCCCCACGGAGGCACCCGCCGTTGCAACGATGGCTCGGAGCGTTGCAACGGAGGAGCCAAATTTTCATATCTCAGAATTGGCTCGTGCATTTTTCGTGAAATTTTGAGGGAACCTTGGTAATATTATGTGAAGGCTGCACAAAAAAATCCAGGTCAAAAATCGCATGTTTGCTCCGTTTTTCATTTTTTTTGAATTTCCGGCATTCCGGGCGGTAAAAAAATCGTCAAAAAAAATCGGCACGGTGTAAATTCACCAAATTTGGAGGATGGAAAGATCTTATTTTTCTAGAGGTTGTTGCAAAAAACGGCGTCAAAATTCGAACTCTAGAGCACTTTCCTTTAGTATGTCTCCTCACGGAAAAGGACGTCTACCCGTGGCACTTTGGTAATGGCTCGGCAGCCTATTATAGGGGGGAGGGGTGTCGTGATGCTGAAACTCGAGTTGCCCAAAGGCTTGCTGGGCGCAATGCCAGCAAGATGCACGTTGCCTTGCCATCCCCTAGGCACACTAGCAAGCACGTTGTGGTTGTGGTGTGCCGCCGGGCTCCCCCGCCCCCCACGGAGGCACCCGCCGTTGCAACGATGGCTCGGAGCGTTGCAACGGAGGAGCCAAATTTTCATATCTCAGAATTGGCTCGTGCATTTTTCGTGAAATTTTGAGGGAACCTTGGTAATATTATGCGAAGGCTGCACAAAAAAATCCAGGTCAAAAATCGCAGGTTTTCTCCGTTTTTCATTTTTTTTGAATTTCCGGCATTCCGGGCGGTAAAAAAATCGTCAAAAAAAATCGGCACGGTGTAAATTCACCAAATTTGGAGGATGGAAAGTTCTTATTTTTCTAGAGGTTGTTGCAAAAAACGGCGTCAAAATTCGACCTCTAGAGCACTTTCCTTATTATGTCTCCTCACGGAAAAGGACGTCTACCCGTGGCACTTTGGTAATGGCTCGGCAGCCTATTATAGGGGGGAGGGGAGTCGTGATGCTGAAACTCGAGTTGCCCAAAGGCTTGCTGGGCGCAATGCCAGCCAGATGCACGTTGCCTTGCCATCCCCTAGGCACACTAGCAAGCACGTTGTGGTTGTGGTGTGCCGCCGGGCTCCCCCGCCCCCCACGGAGGCACCCGCCGTTGCAACGATGGCTCGGAGCGTTGCAACGGAGGAGCCAAATTTTCATATCTCAGAATTGGCTCGTGCATTTTTCGTGAAATTTTGAGGGAACCTTGGTAATATTATGTGAAGGCTGCACAAAAAAATCCAGGTCAAAAATCGCAGGTTTGCTCCGTTTTTCATTTTTTTTGAATTTCCGGCATTCCGGGCGGTAAAAAAATCGTCAAAAAAAATCGGCACGGTGTAAATTCACCAAATTTGGAGGATGGAAAGATCTTATTTTTCTAGAGGTTGTTGCAAAAAACGGCGTCAAAATTCGACCTCTAGAGCACTTTCCTTTAGTATGTCTCCTCACGGAAAAGGACGTCTACCCGTGGCACTTTGGTAATGGCTCGGCAGCCTATTATAGGGGGGAGGGGTGTCGTGCTGCTGAAACTCGAGTT
>NC_142442.1:56987500-56990000 GCF_059453495.1 Arachis ipaensis
GCAACGGATGCCGAGCGCGTTGCAACGTTGGCTGGTGACGTTGCAACGGAGGCAGGGCGCGTTGCAACGGATGCTGGTGACGTTGCAACGGAGGCAGGGCGCGTTGCAACGTTGGCTGGGGGCGTTGCAACGGAGGCAGGTCGCGTTGCCACGGTTGCTGGTGACGTTGCAACGGAGGCAGGGCGCGTTGCAACGTTGGCTGGGAGCGTTGCAACGGATGCTGGTGACGTTGCAACGGAGGCAGGGCGCGTTGCAACGTTGGCTGGGGGCGTCGCAACAGAGGCAGGTCGCGTTGCCACGGTTGCTGGTGACGTTGCAACGGAGGCAGGGCGCGTTGCAACGTTGGCTGGGCGCGTTGCAACGTTGGCTGGGGGCAGTGCAACGGATGCTAGGGTCGGTGCAACGTTGGCCGTGCGCGTTGCAACAGAGGCAGGGCGCGTTGCAACGGATGCTGGTGACGTTGCAACGGAGGCAGGGCGCGTTGCAACGTTGGCTGGGAGCGTTGCAACGGAGGCAGGGCGCGTTGCAACGTTGGCTGGGCGCGTTGCAACGGAGGCAGGGGACGGTGCAACGTTGGCTGGGCGCGTTGCAACGGAGGCAAGGTGCGTTGCAACGGATGCTGGGTTAGGTGCATCGTTGGCTGGTTTCGTTGCAACGGAGGCACCTGCCGTTGCAACGATGGCTCGGAGCGTTGCAACGGAGGAGCCAAATTTTCATATCTCATAATTGGCTCGTGCATTTTTTCTAAAATTTTGAGGGAACCTTGGTAATATTATGTGAAGGCTGCACAAAAAAATCCAGGTCAAAAATCGCACGTTTGCTCCGTTTTTCATTTTTTTTGAATTTCCGGCTTTCCGGGCGGTAAAAAAATCGGCAAAAAAAATCGGCACGGTGTAAATTCACCAAATTTGGGGGATGGAAAGATCTTATTTTTCTAGAGGTTGTTGCAAAAAACGGCGTCAAAATTCGACCTCTAGAGCACTTTCCTTGAGTATGTCTCCTCACGGAAAAGGACGTCTACCCGTGGCACTTTGGTAATGGCTCGGCAGCCTATTATAGGGGGGAGGGGTGTCGTGATGCTGAAACTCGAGTTGCCCAAAGGCTTGCTGGGCGCAATGCCAGCAAGATGCACGTTGCCTTGCCATCCCCTAGGCACACTAGCAAGCACGTTGTGGTTGTGGTGTGCCGCCGGGCTCCCCCGCCCCCCACGGAGGCACCCGCCGTTGCAACGATGGCTCGGAGCGTTGCAACGGAGGAGCCAAATTTTCATATCTCAGAATTGGCTCGTGCATTTTTCGTGAAATTTTGAGGGAACCTTGGTAATATTATGTGAAGGCTGCACAAAAAAATCCAGGTCAAAAATCGCACGTTTGCTCCGTTTTTCATTTTTTTTGAATTTCCGGCTTTCCGGGCGGTAAAAAAATCGGCAAAAAAAATCGGCACGGTGTAAATTCACCAAATTTGGGGGATGGAAAGATCTTATTTTTCTAGAGGTTGTTGCAAAAAACGGCGTCAAAATTCGACCTCTAGAGCACTTTCCTTGAGTATGTCTCCTCACGGAAAAGGACGTCTACCCGTGGCACTTTGGTAATGGCTCGGCAGCCTATTATAGGGGGGAGGGGTGTCGTGATGCTGAAACTCGAGTTGCCCAAAGGCTTGCTGGGCGCAATGCCAGCAAGATGCACGTTGCCTTGCCATCCCCTAGGCACACTAGCAAGCACGTTGTGGTTGTGGTGTGCCGCCGGGCTCCCCCGCCCCCCACGGAGGCACCCGCCGTTGCAACGATGGCTCGGAGCGTTGCAACGGAGGAGCCAAATTTTCATATCTCAGAATTGGCTCGTGCATTTTTCGTGAAATTTTGAGGGAACCTTGGTAATATTATGTGAAGGCTGCACAAAAAAATCCAGGTCAAAAATCGCAGGTTTGCTCCGTTTTTCATTTTTTTTGAATTTCCGGCATTCCGGGCGGTAAAAAAATCGTCAAAAAAAATCGGCACGGTGTAAATTCACCAAATTTGGAGGATGGAAAGATCTTATTTTTCTAGAGGTTGTTGCAAAAAACGGCGTCAAAATTCGACCTCTAGAGCACTTTCCTTTAGTATGTCTCCTCACGGAAAAGGACGTCTACCCGTGGCACTTTGGTAATGGCTCGGCAGCCTATTATAGGGGGGAGGGGTGTCGTGATGCTGAAACTCGAGTTGCCCAAAGGCTTGCTGGGCGCAATGCCAGCAAGATGCACGTTGCCTTGCCATCCCCTAGGCACACTAGCAAGCACGTTGTGGTTGTGGTGTGCCGCCGGGCTCCCCCGCCCCCCACGGAGGCACCCGCCGTTGCAACGATGGCTCGGAGCGTTGCAACGGAGGAGCCAAATTTTCATATCTCAGAATTGTCTCGTGCATTTTTCGTGAAATTTTGAGGGAACCTTGGTAATATTATGTGAAGGCTGCACAAAAAAATCCAGGTCAAAAATTGCAGGTTTGCTCCGTTTTTCATTTTTTTTG
>NC_142442.1:57010000-57012500 GCF_059453495.1 Arachis ipaensis
GCTGGGGGCGTTGCAACGGAGGCAGGGTGCGTTGCAACGTTGGCCGGTGACGTTGCAACGGAGGCAGGTCGCTTTGCAACGGATGCTGGGATCGTTGCAACGGAAGCTGGGGGCATTGCAACGTTGGCTGGGGCGTTGCAACGGATGCCGAGCGCGTTGCAACGTTGGCTGGTGACGTTGCAACGGAGGCAGGGCGCGTTGCAACGGATGCTGGTGACGTTGCAACGGAGGCAGGGCGCGTTGCAACGTTGGCTGGGGGCGTTGCAACGGAGGCAGGTCGCGTTGCCACGGTTGCTGGTGACGTTGCAACGGAGGCAGGGCGCGTTGCAACGTTGGCTGGGAGCGTTGCAACGGATGCTGGTGACGTTGCAACGGAGGCAGGGCGCGTTGCAACGTTGGCTGGGGGCGTCGCAACGGAGGCAGGTCGCGTTGCCACGGTTGCTGGTGACGTTGCAACGGAGGCAGGGCGCGTTGCAACGTTGGCTGGGCGCGTTGCAACGTTGGCTGGGGGCAGTGCAACGGATGCTAGGGTCGGTGCAACGTTGGCCGTGCGCGTTGCAACAGAGGCAGGGCGCGTTGCAACGGATGCTGGTGACGTTGCAACGGAGGCAGGGCGCGTTGCAACGTTGGCTGGGAGCGTTGCAACGGAGGCAGGGCGCGTTGCAACGTTGGCTGGGCGCGTTGCAACGGAGGCAGGGGACGGTGCAACGTTGGCTGGGCGCGTTGCAACGGAGGCAAGGTGCGTTGCAACGGATGCTGGGTTAGGTGCATCGTTGGCTGGTTTCGTTGCAACGGAGGCACCCGCCGTTGCAACGATGGCTCGGAGCGTTGCAACGGAGGAGCCAAATTTTCATATCTCATAATTGGCTCGTGCATTTTTTCTAAAATTTTGAGGGAACCTTGGTAATATTATGTGAAGGCTGCACAAAAAAATCCAGGTCAAAAATCGCACGTTTGCTCCGTTTTTCATTTTTTTTGAATTTCCGGCTTTCCGGGCGGTAAAAAAATCGGCAAAAAAAATCGGCACGGTGTAAATTCACCAAATTTGGGGGATGGAAAGATCTTATTTTTCTAGAGGTTGTTGCAAAAAAAGGCGTCAAAATTCGACCTCTAGAGCACTTTCCTTGAGTATGTCTCCTCACGGAAAAGGACGTCTACCCGTGGCACTTTGGTAATGGCTCGGCAGCCTATTATAGGGGGGAGGGGTGTCGTGATGCTGAAACTCGAGTTGCCCAAAGGCTTGCTGGGCGCAATGCCAGCAAGATGCACATTGCCTTGCCATCCCCTAGGCACACTAGCAAGCACGTTGTGGTTGTGGTGTGCCGCCGGGCTCCCCCGCCCCCCACGGAGGCACCCGCCGTTGCAACGATGGCTCGGAGCGTTGCAACGGAGGAGCCAAATTTTCATATCTCAGAATTGGCTCGTGCATTTTTCGTGAAATTTTGAGGGAACCTTGGTAATATTATGTGAAGGCTGCACAAAAAAATCCAGGTCAAAAATCGCATGTTTGCTCCGTTTTTCATTTTTTTTGATTTTCCGGCATTCCGGGCGGTAAAAAAATCGTCAAAAAAAATCGGCACGGTGTAAATTCACCAAATTTGGAGGATGGAAAGATCTTATTTTTCTAGAGGTTGTTGCAAAAAACGGCGTCAAAATTCGAACTCTAGAGCACTTTCCTTTAGTATGTCTCCTCACGGAAAAGGACGTCTACCTGTGGCACTTTGGTAATGGCTCGGCAGCCTATTATAGGGGGGAGGGGTGTCGTGATGCTGAAACTCGAGTTGCCCAAAGGCTTGCTGGGCGCAATGCCAGCAAGATGCACGTTGCCTTGCCATCCCCTAGACACACTAGCAAGCACGTTGTGGTTGTGGTGTGCCGCCGGGCTCCCCCGCCCCCCACGGAGGCACCCGCCGTTGCAACGATGGCTCGGAGCGTTGCAACGGAGGAGCCAAATTTTCATATCTCAGAATTGGCTCGTGCATTTTTCGTGAAATTTTGAGGGAACCTTGGTAATATTATGCGAAGGCTGCACAAAAAAATCCAGGTCAAAAATCGCAGGTTTTCTCCGTTTTTCATTTTTTTTGAATTTCCGGCATTCCGGGCGGTAAAAAAATCGTCAAAAAAAATCGGCACGGTGTAAATTCACCAAATTTGGAGGATGGAAAGTTCTTATTTTTCTAGAGGTTGTTGCAAAAAACGGCGTCAAAATTCGACCTCTAGAGCACTTTCCTTTAGTATGTCTCCTCACGGAAAAGGACGTCTACCCGTGGCACTTTGGTAATGGCTCGGCAGCCTATTATAGGGGGGAGGGGAGTCGTGATGCTGAAACTCGAGTTGCCCAAAGGCTTGCTGGGCGCAATGCCAGCCAGATGCACGTTGCCTTGCCATCCCCTAGGCACACTAGCAAGCACGTTGTGGTTGTGGTGTGCCGCCGGGCTCCCCCGCCCCCCACGGAGGCACCCGCCGTTGCAACGATGGCTCGGAGCGTTGCAACGGAGGA
>NC_142442.1:57050000-57052500 GCF_059453495.1 Arachis ipaensis
GTGACGTTGCAACGGAGGCAGGGCGCGTTGCAACGGATGCTGGTGACGTTGCAACGGATGCTGGTGACGTTGCAACGGAGGCAGGGCGCGTTGCAACGTTGGCTGGGAGCGTTGCAACGGATGCTGGTGACGTTGCAACGGAGGCAGGGCGCGTTGCAACGTTGGCTGGGGGCGTCGCAACGGAGGCAGGTCGCGTTGCCACGGTTGCTGGTGACGTTGCAACGGAGGCAGGGCGCGTTGCAACGTTGGCTGGGGGCGTTGCAACGTTGGCTGGGGGCAGGGCAACGGATGCTGGGGTCGGTGCAACGTTGGCCGTGCGCGTTGCAACAGAGGCAGGGCGCGTTGCAACGGATGCTGGTGACGTTGCAACGGAGGCAGGGCGCGTTGCAACGTTGGCTGGGAGCGTTGCAACGGAGGCAGGGCGCGTTGCAACGTTGGCTGGGGGCGTTGCAACGGATGCTGGGGACGGTGCAACGTTGGCTGGGCGCGTTGCAACGGAGGCAGGGTGCGTTGCAACGGATGCTGGGTTAGGTGCATCGTTGGCTGGTTTCGTTGCAACGGAGGCACCCGCCGTTGCAACGATGGCTCGGAGCGTTGCAACGGAGGAGCCAAATTTTCATATCTCATAATTGGCTCGTGAATTTTTTCTAAAATTTTGAGGGAACCTTGGTAATATTATGTGAAGGCTGCACAAAAAAATCCAGGTCAAAAATCGCACGTTTGCTCCGTTTTTCATTTTTTTTGAATTTCCGGCTTTCCGGGCGGTAAAAAAATCGGCAAAAAAAATCGGCACGGTGTAAATTCCCCAAATTTGGGGGATGGAAAGATCTTATTTTTCTAGAGGTTGTTGCAAAAAACGGCGTCAAAATTCGACCTCTAGAGCACTTTCCTTGAGTATGTCTCCTCACGGAAAAGGACGTCTACCCGTGGCACTTTGGTAATGGCTCGGCAGCCTATTATAGGGGGGAGGGGTGTCGTGATGCTGAAACTCGAGTTGCCCAAAGGCTTGCTGGGCGCAATGCCAGCAAGATGCACGTTGCCTTGCCATCCCCTAGGCACACTAGCAAGCACGTTGTGGTTGTGGTGTGCCGCCGGGCTCCCCCGCCCCCCACGGAGGCACCCGCCGTTGCAACGATGGCTCGGAGCGTTGCAACGGAGGAGCCAAATTTTCATATCTCAGAATTGGCTCGTGCATTTTTCGTGAAATTTTGAGGGAACCTTGGTAATATTATGTGAAGGCTGCACAAAAAAATCCAGGTCAAAAATCGCAGGTTTGCTCCGTTTTTCATTTTTTTTGAATTTCCGGCATTCCGGGCGGTAAAAAAATCGTCAAAAAAAATCGGCACGGTGTAAATTCACCAAATTTGGAGGA
Source organism: Arachis ipaensis (assembly GCF_059453495.1). Taxonomy (NCBI): domain Eukaryota; kingdom Viridiplantae; phylum Streptophyta; class Magnoliopsida; order Fabales; family Fabaceae; genus Arachis; species Arachis ipaensis. Next base: position 57,051,373 of record NC_142442.1, read on the forward strand.
TGGAAATATCTTATTTTTCTAGAGGTTGTTGCAAAAAACGGCGTCAAAATTCGACCTCTAGAGCACTTTCCTTGAGTATGTCTCCTCACGGAAAAGGACGTCTACCCGTGGCACTTTGGTAATGGCTCGGCAGCCTATTATAGGGGGGAGGGGTGTCGTGATGCTGAAACTCGAGTTGCCCAAAGGCTTGCTGGGCGCAATTCCAGCAAGATGCACGTTGCCTTGCCATCCCCTAGGCACACTAGCAAGCACGTTGTGGTTGTGGTGTGCCGCCGGGCTCCCCCGCCCCCCACGGAGGCACCCGCCGTTGCAACGATGGCTCGGAGCGTTGCAACGGAGGAGCCAAATTTTCATATCTCAGAATTGGCTCGTGCATTTTTCGTGAAATTTTGAGGGAACCTTGGTAATATTATGTGAAGGCTGCACAAAAAAATCCAGGTCAAAAATCGCAGGTTTGCTCCGTTTTTCATTTTTTTTGAATTTCCGGCATTCCGGGCGGTAAAAAAATCGTCAAAAAAAATCGGCACGGTGTAAATTCACCAAATTTGGAGGATGGAAAGATCTTATTTTTCTAGAGGTTGTTGCAAAAAACGGCGTCAAAATTCGACCTCTAGAGCACTTTCCTTGAGTATGTCTCCTCACGGAAAAGGACGTCTACCCGTGGCACTTTGGTAATGGCTCGGCAGCCTATTATAGGGGGGAGGGGTGTCGTGCTGCTGAAACTCGAGTTGCCCAAAGGCTTGCTGGGCGCAATGCCAGCAAGATGCACGTTGCCTTGCCATCCCCTAGGCACACTAGCAAGCACGTTGTGGTTGTGGTGTGCCGCCGGGGTCCCCCGCCCCGGGTCCAAGGTCGAGCACGGGCGTCTGGCTGCTGCGAACCCCGATCACCGAAGGACCAACAAGAAGGGAAACACGTCCGTGCACGGCCCACCTAGGCACCACCTAGGGAGCATGGCGTGGTGGAGTTGTGCCTTGGGCACACGCTCGGGGCAACACCTTGTGCTCGGCCCAGGACTAGGGGGATCATCCCAAGTCCGAGCACGACGTGGGAACGGCGGGCGGCCTGTGCGCCCCCGCGAGGGGCAACGCAGCTTGCGCAGCCCGACGCTTGGCCAGGCCTAGTGTG
>NC_142442.1:57060000-57065000 GCF_059453495.1 Arachis ipaensis
TCAAATCAATGCAAAACGCTCCTGAGCAAGAAGATTATGTGAGAGTGGATATGATAGATAGTTTGGTGGAAGAAACTTTGGAAGAAAAGTTTCAAGAGCAAGAAGGAAATCAAGAAACAACAGAGGAACAAGTGGCTGAGACCTTTACTGAGCAATATGAAAGGCAAGATAAGAAAGAAGATGTACGAAGACAAGAATTGAAACCTTTACCCACCCATCTCAAATATGCATTCCTTGGCACATCGGAGAGCCTCCCAGTAATCATTAATTCATCCCTGTCAAAGAAGGAAGAAGGAGAACTTCTTGATGTACTCAAAGCTCACAAAGATGCTTTAGGATGGACCATTGATGATCTGAAGGGAATCAGCCCTGCAGTATGTATGCATAAGATCCTCTTGGAAGATAATTCCAAACCAGTGGTTCAACCACAAAGAAGGCTAAATCCTACAATGAAGGAAGTTGTCCAGAAGGAAGTAATGAAGTTGTGGAATGCAGGGATAATATTCCCAATATCTGACAGCCCATGGGTAAGCCCAGTTCAAGTTGTACCAAAGAAGGGAGGAATGACAGTCATCACTAATGAGAAGAATGAGTTGATCCCTACTAGAACAGTGACTGGGTGGAGAATGTGCATAGACTATAGAAGATTGAATGATGCCACCAGGAAGGATCATTTCCCTCTCCCATTCATTGATCAGATGCTGGAAAGGTTAGCCGGCCATGCCTATTACTGTTTCTTGGACGGATATTCTGGGTATAATCAAATCGTGGTAGACCCCAAGGACCAAGAGAAAACTGCCTTCACATGTCCATTTGGAGTTTTTGCGTATAGGCGGATGCCTTTTGGGCTCTGCAACGCCCCTGCCACATTTCAAAGGTGTATGCTCTCCATTTTTTCTGATATGGTCGAAAAATTTTTAGAAGTCTTCATGGATGACTTCTCTGTTTTTGGTGATAATTTCAATGCTTGCCTAAACCATTTAACTCTTGTCTTGAAACGGTGCCAAGAAACTAATTTGGTTTTAAACTGGGAGAAATGCCATTTTATGGTACCCGAAGGAATTGTTCTTGGCCATAAAGTCTCAAGAAAAGGGATAGAGGTTGATAAGGCAAAAGTTGAGATTATAGAAAAACTCCCTCCACCAATTAATGTGAAATCTGTTAGAAGTTTCTTGGGGCATGCCGGATTTTACAGAAGGTTTATCAAGGACTTTTCAAAAATAGCCAAACCTTTAAGTAATCTGTTAATGCTTGATAACCCTTTTGTTTTTGATGAAAACTGTCAGCATGCATTTGAAACTTTAAAAAATAAACTCACAACAGCACCAATAATCACACCCCCAGATTGGGGATTACCTTTTGAACTCATGTGTGATGCAAGTGACATTGCAATTGGTGCTGTACTTGGGCAAAAGAAGGGGAATTTGCATCATGTCATATATTACGCAAGTAAAGTGTTGAATGAGGCCCAAAGAAATTACACTACAACAGAAAAAGAGTTGCTAGCTGTAGTTTATGCATTTGATAAGTTTAGATCATATCTGATAGGATCGAAGGTTGTAGTTTATACTGATCATGCTGCACTTAAGTATTTGATGTCAAAACAGGATGCTAAACCAAGACTCATCAGGTGGATACTGCTTCTACAAGAATTTGACATTGAAATAAGAGATAGGAAGGGCACTGAAAACCAGGTCGCTGATCATCTGTCAAGACTACCACATGAAACAAATCAAAAAGCATCCCAGCCAATAAATGAAAGCTTCCCAGATGAGCACCTTCTGCAGATCCATCAAGCACCTTGGTTTGCTGACATAGCAAATTACAAAGTGGGAAGGAAGATACCGCAAGAATTCTCTAAGCAACAAGTGAAGAAGTTGATTAAAGAAGCAAGGAAATTTTTATGGGATGAACCCTTCTTATTCAAGAGATGCTCTGATGGAGTGATCAGGAGGTGTATTCCTGAAAGTGAAGTGAGGGACATCTTGTGGCATTGTCATGGTTCAGCTTATGGTGGACACTTTGGCCCAGAAAAAACAGCCGCAAAAATACTACAGAGTGGCTTCTATTGGCCAACTATTTTCAAGGATGCCAGAAGATATGTACACCAATGTAATGAATGCCAGAAAGCAGGAGGATTAACAAGAAGGAATGAGATGCCTCAAAATTTTATCTTGGAATTAGAATTGTTCGATCTGTGGGGAATTGATTTCATGGGGCCTTTTCCTCCTTCCTATTCTTTTAGATACATCCTGGTAGCAGTGGAATATGTCTCAAAATGGGTAGAAGCTATAGCCACAACCACCTGTGATGCACAGATCGTCCTCCAATTCCTCAAAAAGCACATCTTCACTAGGTTTGGAGTGCCCAAAAGTCTTATTAGTGATGGTGGTAGTCACTTTTGCAACAAACAAATGGAGAAACTCCTTCACAAATATGGAGTAATTCACAAAGTAGCCACACCCTACCACCCTCAGACTAACGGCCAAGCTGAACTTGCAAATAGAGAATTAAAGAAGATCCTAGAGAAAACAGTGGGAATCACAAGGAAGGATTGGGCTAGAAAGCTAGAGGATGCACTGTGGGCATATAGGACAGCTTTTAAAACTCCTATTGGCAAGTCACCCTTTCAGCTATTGTATGGCAAATCCTGCCACCTCCCTGTAGAGCTTGAACATAGAGCTTTTTGGGCCACTAAACTCCTCAACCTTGACCCCCAAGCTGCAGGAGAAAAAAGGTTGTTACAACTAAATGAACTGGATGAATTCAGACTGGAAGCTTATGAAAATGCGAAGATATACAAGGAGAAAGCTAAGAAGTGGCATGACAAGAAGATCACAAAGAAGGAATTCAAGCCTGGACAACAAGTACTCCTGTATAATTCAAGGCTTAAAATCTTCCCTGGCAAACTGAAGTCTAAGTGGACTGGCCCATACTTGGTGACAAAGATTTTTCCCTATGGGAATATTGAACTACTAGATGAGGCAACAAAGAATCAATTCACTGTGAATGGGCACAGAGCAAAGTTGTACTTAGGAGGACAATGGGTTAAGGAAAAAGAGGTTCAACACCTACAGCCCTCTTAAAAAGAATTGAAAGATGTCAAGCTAGTGACAATAAAAGAGCGCTTGTTGGGAGGCAACCCAACCGGAGGTACTTTTCTTTCATAGTTAGTTCAATAAAAAGGTTAAATGAGTAGTATGTATTGCAAGGAGCTAAGTTTGGTGTTTCACACCAAAACATATTAAGGGAGAATGAAGGATTCTAAGTTTGGTGTTCCACCAAAATCTTACTTAAAAGCACATTCTCACTTTCTATATAAAGAGCTACCAGCTCCAAGCAATCTGACAAATCATTTAAGCATTGTCTGTTTCTAGTTTTCAATTTTATTACCTTTAGCGAAGATTTAAGCTTTCACATATGGTTATGGATAAGAAACATGGCAAGAGACTGAGTTTGGTGTTCACACACCAAAGTAAGTTCAAACGCCTACAAGAAAGTCTTGCACACTAACAAATCACATAAGGGCTTGAGAAACAAGCAACTTCCATTAACACTGCAGAAAATCAATCACTCTTATGGGAGGACTACTCACCATTAGCTGAGATGAAAGAAGAAGGAGCCACCAAGAGGTTGTATTGTCATTTAACTCCATCAGTATTGAATTGCTCAAATTTGGAAGTATGAATATGCCCATTTTAACAGAAACTGTTAGTGTAGTATGCATCAATTATGTTTTTGTAGGCTGGTTTTTTATGTGTTGGCTTGTGTGTTCATTTTCACTTAACAAGAAGTATGTGTTGTCCCCTGCATCTTTAAATTTAATAAAAGAACAGTTTGAATGTGAAGTGAAATGGTCTCTGTTAGTTAGAAGTGGAATAAAAGTAAGTGGTGGTGTGTGTGATTGCATTATAACTCACTTTAGTGAATAAAGAGCTAAGATATCTCCTTCTAAGTAGAGAGTGGCCTATTGTCTATGAATCTCAATTGAATAGAATTCCTTGGTTAGAAAGAAAAACAAAAAAAAGAAAGAAAGAACAAAGAAAGCTAAAAGGTGGCAAAACAAAAGAAAAACAAAAAGAAATAAAGCTGGACACCAATAGCTTGAACTCTGAAATATATGCCTGTGATGTTTTTGTACTAGGATCTGCTTGGATTAGTAAGCTCTTAGGAGTGCCTCAACACTTGGTGACTTGGGTTAACTAACCCGGGATCATCAGCTGAAAATCCACTATCAAGAGCAACCTAACTACAAAGCATTTAGTAGCCCAAAGAGGTGCTGGGCATCAATGTTTTAAGAAGGAATGTGAGCCAAGTGTCTATGGTGAATAATGTGTCAAGTATAAAAAGAAAATGAACTTGCTACACATGACACTCAAATAAAGCTTTTGAATAAAGTAATAGCCAAGGATAAAGGAATAATGAGAGGTCATAGCAGTATGTCACTTGAAACTTGAAGGAAACTTTCTAGGCCTAGGAGTCAATAAGAAGTGAGCATTTGCATATCCACATAAAACCCCATGAACTATCAATAACACTTTGCTAGCATGAACTTCCTCTTCCATTTCATTCTTTCTTCTTAATAAATTCATTTCTTGCTTGGGGACAAGCAAGCTTTAAGTTTGGTGTTGTGATGACAAGTCATCTTAGCCCATTTTAGCTAGTCTTTTTCTTTTGTTTTCATTAGAATTATGCACTTTCTTAAGCTACAAGCAAGCTAATTGAGTAGATTTTCATGTTTCCCTTGATTGAACCAACCATATGTGAATTCATGCCATTTCATGAGGTTTTGAACTATATTTGTTGCATATTGTGGAAGATTGAATACCTCATGATTTTGAGCAAAACTTTGATTAGTTTGGTTGATCAATGATAGGTGAAGAAGGCTTGGAGAAAGGTTGAAGCAAAGAGGAATGGCTAGGAGTGAAGAGAGGACAATGGAATAAGTGAAAATTGAACCGGGTTGCATGAAGTTAGCCCCAACGTTAGCCCCCTAACTT
>NC_142442.1:57092500-57095000 GCF_059453495.1 Arachis ipaensis
GCAACGGAGGCAGGGCGCGTTGCAACGTTGGCTGGGAGCGTTGCAACGGAGGCAGGGCGCGTTGCAACGTTGGCTGGGGGCGTTGCAACGGATGCTGGGGACGGTGCAACGTTGGCTGGGCGCGTTGCAACGGAGGCAGGGTGCGTTGCAACGGATGCTGGGTTAGGTGCATCGTTGGCTGGTTTCGTTGCAACGGAGGCACCCGCCGTTGCAACGATGGCTCGGAGCGTTGCAACGGAGGAGCCAAATTTTCATATCTCATAATTGGCTCGTGCATTTTTTCTAAAATTTTGAGGGAACCTTGGTAATATTATGTGAAGGCTGCACAAAAAAATCCAGGTCAAAAATCGCACGTTTGCTCCGTTTTTCATTTTTTTTGAATTTCCGGCTTTCCGGGCGGTAAAAAAATCGGCAAAAAAATCGGCACGGTGTAAATTCACCAAATTTGGGGGATGGAAAGATCTTATTTTTCTAGAGGTTGTTGCAAAAAACGGCGTCAAAATTCGACCTCTAGAGCACTTTCCTTGAGTATGTCTCCTCACGGAAAAGGACGTCTACCCGTGGCACTTTGGTAATGGCTCGGCAGCCTATTATAGGGGGGAGGGGTGTCGTGATGCTGAAACTCGAGTTGCCCAAAGGCTTGCTGGGCGCAATGCCAGCAAGATGCACGTTGCCTTGCCATCCCCTAGGCAAACTAGCAAGCACGTTGTGGTTGTGGTGTGCCGCCGGGCTCCCCCGCCCCCCACGGAGGCACCCGCCGTTGCAACGATGGCTCGGAGCGTTGCAACGGAGGAGCCAAATTTTCATATCTCAGAATTGGCTCGTGCATTTTTCGTGAAATTTTGAGGGAACCTTGGTAATATTATGTGAAGGCTGCACAAAAAAATCCAGGTCAAAAATCGCAGGTTTGCTCCGTTTTTCATTTTTTTTGAATTTCCGGCATTCCGGGCGGTAAAAAAATCGTCAAAAAAAATCGGCACGGTGTAAATTCACCAAATTTGGAGGATGGAAAGATCTTATTTTTCTAGAGGTTGTTGCAAAAAACGGCGTCAAAATTCGACCTCTAGAGCACTTTCCTTGAGTATGTCTCCTCACGGAAAATGACGTCTACCCGTGGCACTTTGGTAATGGCTCGGCAGCCTATTATAGGGGGGAGGGGTGTCGTGATGCTGAAACTCGAGTTGCCCAAAGGCTTGCTGGGCGCAATGCCAGCAAGATGCACGTTGCCTTGCCATCCCCTAGGCACACTAGCAAGCACGTTGTGGTTGTGGTGTGCCGCCGGGCTCCCCCGCCCCCCACGGAGGCACCCGCCGTTGCAACGATGGCTCGGAGCGTTGCAACGGAGGAGCCAAATTTTCATATCTCAGAATTGGCTCGTGCATTTTTCGTGAAATTTTGAGGGAACCTTGGTAATATTATGTGAAGGCTGCACAAAAAAATCCAGGTCAAAAATCGCAGGTTTGCTCCGTTTTTCATTTTTTTTGAATTTCCGACATTCCGGGCGGTAAAAAAATCGTCAAAAAAAATCGGCACGGTGTAAATTCACCAAATTTGGAGGATGGAAAGATCTTATTTTTCTAGAGGTTGTTGCAAAAAACGGCGTCAAAATTCGACCTCTAGAGCACTTTCCTTGAGTATGTCTCCTCACGGAAAAGGACGTCTACCCGTGGCACTTTGGTAATGGCTCGGCAGCCTATTATAGGGGGGAGGGGTGTCGTGCTGCTGAAACACGAGTTGCCCAAAGGCTTGCTGGGCGCAATGCCAGCAAGATGCACGTTGCCTTGCCATCCCCTAGGCACACTAGCAAGCACGTTGTGGTTGTGGTGTGCCGCCGGGGTCCCCCGCCCCGGGTCCAAGGTCGAGCACGGGCGTCTGGCTGCTGCGAACCCCGATCACCGAAGGACCAACAAGAAGGGAAACACGTCCGTGCACGGCCCACCTAGGCACCACCTAGGGAGCATGGCGTGGTGGAGTTGTGCCTTGGGCACACGCTCGGGGCAACACCTTGTGCTCGGCGCAGGACTAGGGGGATCATCCCAAGTCCGAGCACGACGTGGGAACGGCGGGCGGCCTGTGCGCCCCCGCGAGGGGCAACGCGGCTTGCGCAGCCCGACGCTTGGCCAGGCCTAGTGTGGCGCACGACGCGGATGATGGATATGCGTGCGGCAGCGGGTGTCCTGGGCAGGGGGCAACGCGACGTGCTCGTCCCAGCACTTTGAGGGGGCACGTTGCGGAAGGCGGTTACCTGTTCGTGTCCACTCCCGAGGGGCAACGTGTCGTGCTCGCCCTACGTCTAGGGTCGACGTACGACGGTGCCCGATGCGGTGTGGGTTGGGCGTGTTGCTTAAGACGGTGCGGCTGTTCGGCTATCGCCCGAAGCACCTCACGCATCTGGCTGTCCCTTGAATGTTATTCGTCGCTTCCCCCGAACCCTGCCCAGCGGCGCTGACTCGGCTACCTCGTGCGCTTCCGCTTGCCTGCACGCGCCTAGGCGTGCGGG
>NC_142442.1:57102500-57105000 GCF_059453495.1 Arachis ipaensis
AAGCTGGGGGCGTTGCAGCGGAAGCTGGGGGCGTTGCAGCGGAGGCAGGTCGCGTTGCAACGGATGCTGGGGTCGTTGCAACGGATGCTGCGCGCGTTGCAACGTTGGCTGGGGGCGTTGCAGCGGAGGCAGGTCGCGTTGCGACGTTGGCTGGGGGCGTTCTAACGGATGCTGGGGACGTTGCAACGGAGGCAGGGCGCGTCGCAACGTTGGCTGGGGGCGTTGCAACGTTGGCTGGGGGCGTTGCAACGGAGGCAGGGTGCGTTGCAACGTTGGCCGGTGACGTTGCAACGGAGGCAGGTCGCTTTGCAACGGATGCTGGGATCGTTGCAACGGAAGCTGGGGGCATTGCAACGTTGGCTGGGGGCGTTGCAACGGATGCCGAGCGCGTTGCAACGTTGGCTGGTGACGTTGCAACGGAGGCAGGGCGCGTTGCAGTGGATGCTGGTGACGTTGCAACGGAGGCAGGGCGCGTTGCAACGTTGGCTGGGGGCGTTGCAACGGAGGCAGGTCGCGTTGCCACGGTTGCTGGTGACGTTGCAACGGAGGCAGGGCGCGTTGCAACGGATGCTGGTGACGTTGCAACGGATGCTGGGGGCGTCGCAACGGAGGCAGGTCGCGTTGCCACGGTTGCTGGTGACGTTGCAACGGAGGCAGGGCGCGTTGCAACGTTGGCTGGGGGCGTTGCAAAGGATGCTGGGCGCGTTGCAACGTTGGATGGGGGCAGTGCAACGGATGCTGGGGTCGGTGCAACGTTGGCTGTGCGCGTTGCAACAGAGGCAGGGCGCGTTGCAACGGATGCTGGTGACGTTGCAACGGAGGCAGGGCGCGTTGCAACGTTGGCTGGGAGCGTTGCAACGGAGGCAGGGCGCGTTGCAACGTTGGCTGGGGGCGTTGCAACGGATGCTGGGGACGGTGCAACGTTGGCTGGGGGCGTTGCAACGGAGGCAGGGTGCGTTGCAACGGATGCTGGGTTAGGTGCATCGTTGGCTGGTTTCGTTGCAACGGAGGCACCCGCCGTTGCAACGATGGCTCGGAGCGTTGCAACGGAGGAGCCAAATTTTCATATCTCATAATTGGCTCGTGCATTTTTTCTAAAATTTTGAGGGAACCTTGGTAATATTATGTGAAGGCTGCACAAAAAAATCCAGGTAAAAAATCGCACGTTTGCTCCGTTTTTCATTTTTTTTGAATTTCCGGCTTTCCGGGCGGTAAAAAAATCGGCAAAAAAAATCGGCACGGTGTAAATTCACCAAATTTGGGGGATGGAAAGATCTTATTTTTCTAGAGGTTGTTGCAAAAAACGGCGTCAAAATTCGACCTCTAGAGCACTTTCCTTGAGTATGTCTCCTCACGGAAAAGGACGTCTACCCGTGGCACTTTGGTAATGGCTCGGCAGCCTATTATAGGGGGGAGGGGTGTCGTGATGCTGAAACTCGAGTTGCCCAAAGGCTTGCTGGGCGCAATGCCAGCAAGATGCACGTTGCCTTGCCATCCCCTAGGCACACTAGCAAGCACGTTGTGGTTATGGTGTGCCGCCGGGCTCCCCCGCCCCCCACGGAGGCACCCGCCGTTGCAACGATGGCTCGGAGCGTTGCAACGGAGGAGCCAAATTTTCATATCTCAGAATTGGCTCGTGCATTTTTCGTGAAATTTTGAGGGAACCTTGGTAATATTATGTGAAGGCTGCACAAAAAAATCCAGGTCAAAAATCGCAGGTTTGCTCCGTTTTTCATTTTTTTTGAATTTCCGGCATTCCGGGCGGTAAAAAAATCGTCAAAAAGAATCGGCACGGTGTAAATTCACCAAATTTGGAGGATGGAAAGATCTTATTTTTCTAGAGGTTGTTGCAAAAAACGGCGTCAAAATTCGACCTCTAGAGCACTTTCCTTTAGTATGTCTCCTCACGGAAAAGGACGTCTACCCGTGGCACTTTGGTAATGGCTCGGCAGCCTATTATAGGGGGGAGGGGTGTCGTGCTGCTGAAACTCGAGTTGCCCAAAGGCTTGCTGGGCGCAATGCCAGCAAGATGCACGTTGCCTTGCCATCCCCTAGGCACACTAGCAAGCACGTTGTGGTTGTGGTGTGCCGCCGGGCTCCCCCGCCCCCCACGGAGGCACCCGCCGTTGCAACGATGGCTCGGAGCGTTGCAACGGAGGAGCCAAATTTTCATATCTCAGAATTGGCTCGTGCATTTTTCGTGAAATTTTGAGGGAACCTTGGTAATATTATGTGAAGGCTGCACAAAAAAATCCAGGTCAAAAATCGCAGGTTTGCTCCGTTTTTCATTTTTTTTGAATTTCCGGCATTCCGGGCGGTAAAAAAATCGTCAAAAAAAATCGGCACGGTGTAAATTCACCAAATTTGGAGGATGGAAAGATCTTATTTTTCTAGAGGTTGTTGCAAAAAACGGCGTCAAAATTCGACCTCTAGAGCACTTTCCTTGAGTATCTCTCCTCACGGAAAAGGACGTCTACCCGTGGCACTTTGGTAATGGCTC
>NC_142442.1:57135000-57137500 GCF_059453495.1 Arachis ipaensis
GCTGCGCGCGTTGCAACGTTGGCTGGGGGCGTTGCAGCGGAGGCAGGTCGCGTTGCGACGTTGGCTGGGGGCGTTGCAACGGATGCTGGGGACGTTGCAACGGAGGCAGGGCGCGTCGCAACGTTGGCTGGGGGCGTTGCAACGGAGGCAGGGTGCGTTGCAACGTTGGCCGGTGACGTTGCAACGGAGGCAGGTCGCTTTGCAACGGATGCTGGGATCGTTGCAACGGAAGCTGGGGGCATTGCAACGTTGGCTGGGGGCGTTGCAACGGATGCCGAGCGCGTTGCAACGTTGGCTGGTGACGTTGCAAAGGAGGCAGGGCGCGTTGCAACGGATGCTGGTGACGTTGCAACGGAGGCAGGGCGCGTTGCAACGTTGGCTGGGGGCGTTGCAACGGAGGCAGGTCGCGTTGCCACGGTTGCTGGTGACGTTGCAACGGAGGCAGGGCGCGTTGCAACGGATGCTGGTGACGTTGCAACGGATGCTGGTGACGTTGCAACGGAGGCAGGGCGCGTTGCAACGTTGGCTGGGAGCGTTGCAACGGATGCTGGTGACGTTGCAACGGAGGCAGGGCGCGTTGCAACGTTGGCTGGGGGCGTCGCAACGGAGGCAGGTCGCGTTGCCACGGTTGCTGGTGACGTTGCAACGGAGGCAGGGCGCGTTGCAACGTTGGCTGGGGGCGTTGCAACGTTGGCTGGGGGCAGTGCAACGGATGCTGGGGTCGGTGCAACGTTGGCCGTGCGCGTTGCAACAGAGGCAGGGCGCGTTGCAACGGATGCTGGTGACGTTGCAACGGAGGCAGGGCGCGTTGCAACGTTGGCTGGGAGCGTTGCAACGGAGGCAGGGCGCGTTGCAACGTTGGCTGGGGGCGTTGCAACGGATGCTGGGGACGGTGCAACGTTGGCTGGGCGCGTTGCAACGGAGGCAGGGTGCGTTGCAACGGATGCTGGGTTAGGTGCATCGTTGGCTGGTTTCGTTGCAACGGAGGCACCCGCCGTTGCAACGATGGCTCGGAGCGTTGCAACGGAGGAGCCAAATTTTCATATCTCATAATTGGCTCGTGCATTTTTTCTAAAATTTTGAGGGAACCTTGGTAATATTATGTGAAGGCTGCACAAAAAAATCCAGGTCAAAAATCGCACGTTTGCTCCGTTTTTCATTTTTTTTGAATTTCCGGCTTTCCGGGCGGTAAAAAAATCGGCAAAAAAAATCGGCACGGTGTAAATTCACCAAATTTGGGGGATGGAAAGATCTTATTTTTCTAGAGGTTGTTGCAAAAAACGGCGTCAAAATTCGACCTCTAGAGCACTTTCCTTGAGTATGTCTCCTCACGGAAAAGGACGTCTACCCGTGGCACTTTGGTAATGGCTCGGCAGCCTATTATAGGGGGGAGGGGTGTCGTGATGCTGAAACTCGAGTTGCCCAAAGGCTTGCTGGGCGCAATGCCAGCAAGATGCACGTTGCCTTGCCATCCCCTAGGCACACTAGCAAGCACGTTGTGGTTGTGGTGTGCCGCCGGGCTCCCCCGCCCCCCACGGAGGCACCCGCCGTTGCAACGATGGCTCGGAGCGTTGCAACGGAGGAGCCAAATTTTCATATCTCAGAATTGGCTCGTGCATTTTTCGTGAAATTTTGAGGGAACCTTGGTAATATTATGTGAAGGCTGCACAAAAAAGTCCAGGTCAAAAATCGCAGGTTTGCTCCGTTTTTCATTTTTTTTGAATTTCCGGCATTCCGGGCGGTAAAAAAATCGTCAAAAAAAATCGGCACGGTGTAAATTCACCAAATTTGGAGGATGGAAAGATCTTATTTTTCTAGAGGTTGTTGCAAAAAACGGCGTCAAAATTCGACCTCTAGAGCACTTTCCTTGAGTATGTCTCCTCACGGAAAATGACGTCTACCCGTGGCACTTTGGTAATGGCTCGGCAGCCTATTATAGGGGGGAGGGGTGTCGTGATGCTGAAACTCGAGTTGCCCAAAGGCTTGCTGGGCGCAATGCCAGCAAGATGCACGTTGCCTTGCCATCCCCTAGGCACACTAGCAAGCACGTTGTGGTTGTGGTGTGCCGCCGGGCTCCCCCGCCCCCCACGGAGGCACCCGCCGTTGCAACGATGGCTCGGAGCGTTGCAACGGAGGAGCCAAATTTTCATATCTCAGAATTGGCTCGTGCATTTTTCGTGAAATTTTGAGGGAACCTTGGTAATATTATGTGAAGGCTGCACAAAAAAATCCAGGTCAAAAATCGCAGGTTTGCTCCGTTTTTCATTTTTTTTGAATTTCCGGCATTCCGGGCGGTAAAAAAATCGTCAAAAAAAATCGGCACGGTGTAAATTCACCAAATTTGGAGGATGGAAAGATCTTATTTTTCTAGAGGTTGTTGCAAAAAACGGCGTCAAAATTCGACCTCTAGAGCACTTTCCTTGAGTATGTCTCCTCACGGAAAAGGACGTCTACCCGTGGCACTTTGGTAATGGCTCGGCAGCCTATTATAGGGGGGAGG
>NC_142442.1:57185000-57187500 GCF_059453495.1 Arachis ipaensis
TGCAACGGATGCTGGTGACGTTGCAACGGAGGCAGGGCGCGTTGCAACGTTGGCTGGGGGCGTCGCAACGGAGGCAGGTCGCGTTGCCACGGTTGCTGGTGACGTTGCAACGGAGGCAGGGCGCGTTGCAACGTTGGCTGGGGGCGTTGCAACGTTGGCTGGGGGCAGTGCAACGGATGCTGGGGTCGGTGCAACGTTGGCCGTGCGCGTTGCAACAGAGGCAGGGCGCGTTGCAACGGATGCTGGTGACGTTGCAACGGAGGCAGGGCGCGTTGCAACGTTGGCTGGGAGCGTTGCAACGGAGGCAGGGCGCGTTGCAACGTTGGCTGGGGGCGTTGCAACGGATGCTGGGGACGGTGCAACGTTGGCTGGGCGCGTTGCAACGGAGGCAGGGTGCGTTGCAACGGATGCTGGGTTAGGTGCATCGTTGGCTGGTTTCGTTGCAACGGAGGCACCCGCCGTTGCAACGATGGCTCGGAGCGTTGCAACGGAGGAGCCAAATTTTCATATCTCATAATTGGCTCGTGAATTTTTTCTAAAATTTTGAGGGAACCTTGGTAATATTATGTGAAGGCTGCACAAAAAAATCCAGGTCAAAAATCGCACGTTTGCTCCGTTTTTCATTTTTTTTGAATTTCCGGCTTTCCGGGCGGTAAAAAAATCGGCAAAAAAAATCGGCACGGTGTAAATTCCCCAAATTTGGGGGATGGAAAGATCTTATTTTTCTAGAGGTTGTTGCAAAAAACGGCGTCAAAATTCGACCTCTAGAGCACTTTCCTTGAGTATGTCTCCTCACGGAAAAGGACGTCTACCCGTGGCACTTTGGTAATGGCTCGGCAGCCTATTATAGGGGGGAGGGGTGTCGTGATGCTGAAACTCGAGTTGCCCAAAGGCTTGCTGGGCGCAATGCCAGCAAGATGCACGTTGCCTTGCCATCCCCTAGGCACACTAGCAAGCACGTTGTGGTTGTGGTGTGCCGCCGGGCTCCCCCGCCCCCCACGGAGGCACCCGCCGTTGCAACGATGGCTCGGAGCGTTGCAACGGAGGAGCCAAATTTTCATATCTCAGAATTGGCTCGTGCATTTTTCGTGAAATTTTGAGGGAACCTTGGTAATATTATGTGAAGGCTGCACAAAAAAATCCAGGTCAAAAATCGCAGGTTTGCTCCGTTTTTCATTTTTTTTGAATTTCCGGCATTCCGGGCGGTAAAAAAATCGTCAAAAAAATCGGCACGGTGTAAATTCACCAAATTTGGAGGATGGAAATATCTTATTTTTCTAGAGGTTGTTGCAAAAAACGGCGTCAAAATTCGACCTCTAGAGCACTTTCCTTGAGTATGTCTCCTCACGGAAAAGGACGTCTACCCGTGGCACTTTGGTAATGGCTCGGCAGCCTATTATAGGGGGGAGGGGTGTCGTGATGCTGAAACTCGAGTTGCCCAAAGGCTTGCTGGGCGCAATTCCAGCAAGATGCACGTTGCCTTGCCATCCCCTAGGCACACTAGCAAGCACGTTGTGGTTGTGGTGTGCCGCCGGGCTCCCCCGCCCCCCACGGAGGCACCCGCCGTTGCAACGATGGCTCGGAGCGTTGCAACGGAGGAGCCAAATTTTCATATCTCAGAATTGGCTCGTGCATTTTTCGTGAAATTTTGAGGGAACCTTGGTAATATTATGTGAAGGCTGCACAAAAAAATCCAGGTCAAAAATCGCAGGTTTGCTCCGTTTTTCATTTTTTTTGAATTTCCGGCATTCCGGGCGGTAAAAAAATCGTCAAAAAAAATCGGCACGGTGTAAATTCACCAAATTTGGAGGATGGAAAGATCTTATTTTTCTAGAGGTTGTTGCAAAAAACGGCGTCAAAATTCGACCTCTAGAGCACTTTCCTTGAGTATGTCTCCTCACGGAAAAGGACGTCTACCCGTGGCACTTTGGTAATGGCTCGGCAGCCTATTATAGGGGGGAGGGGTGTCGTGCTGCTGAAACTCGAGTTGCCCAAAGGCTTGCTGGGCGCAATGCCAGCAAGATGCACGTTGCCTTGCCATCCCCTAGGCACACTAGCAAGCACGTTGTGGTTGTGGTGTGCCGCCGGGGTCCCCCGCCCCGGGTCCAAGGTCGAGCACGGGCGTCTGGCTGCTGCGAACCCCGATCACCGAAGGACCAACAAGAAGGGAAACACGTCCGTGCACGGCCCACCTAGGCACCACCTAGGGAGCATGGCGTGGTGGAGTTGTGCCTTGGGCACACGCTCGGGGCAACACCTTGTGCTCGGCCCAGGACTAGGGGGATCATCCCAAGTCCGAGCACGACGTGGGAACGGCGGGCGGCCTGTGCGCCCCCGCGAGGGGCAACGCAGCTTGCGCAGCCCGACGCTTGGCCAGGCCTAGTGTGGCGCACGACGCGGATGATGGATATGCGTGCGGCAGCGGGTGTCCTGGGCAGGGGGCAACGCGACGTGCTCGTCCCAGCACTTTAAGGGGGCACGTTGCGGAAGGCGGTTACCT
>NC_142442.1:57235000-57237500 GCF_059453495.1 Arachis ipaensis
ACGGAGGCAGGGCGCGTTGCAACGTTGGCTGGGGGCGTCGCAACGGAGGCAGGTCGCGTTGCCACGGTTGCTGGTGACGTTGCAACGGAGGCAGGGCGCGTTGCAACGTTGGCTGGGGGCGTTGCAACGTTGGCTGGGGGCAGTGCAACGGATGCTGGGGTCGGTGCAACGTTGGCCGTGCGCGTTGCAACAGAGGCAGGGCGCGTTGCAACGGATGCTGGTGACGTTGCAACGGAGGCAGGGCGCGTTGCAACGTTGGCTGGGAGCGTTGCAACGGAGGCAGGGCGCGTTGCAACGTTGGCTGGGGGCGTTGCAACGGATGCTGGGGACGGTGCAACGTTGGCTGGGCGCGTTGCAACGGAGGCAGGGTGCGTTGCAACGGATGCTGGGTTAGGTGCATCGTTGGCTGGTTTCGTTGCAACGGAGGCACCCGCCGTTGCAACGATGGCTCGGAGCGTTGCAACGGAGGAGCCAAATTTTCATATCTCATAATTGGCTCGTGAATTTTTTCTAAAATTTTGAGGGAACCTTGGTAATATTATGTGAAGGCTGCACAAAAAAATCCAGGTCAAAAATCGCACGTTTGCTCCGTTTTTCATTTTTTTTGAATTTCCGGCTTTCCGGGCGGTAAAAAAATCGGCAAAAAAAATCGGCACGGTGTAAATTCCCCAAATTTGGGGGATGGAAAGATCTTATTTTTCTAGAGGTTGTTGCAAAAAACGGCGTCAAAATTCGACCTCTAGAGCACTTTCCTTGAGTATGTCTCCTCACGGAAAAGGACGTCTACCCGTGGCACTTTGGTAATGGCTCGGCAGCCTATTATAGGGGGGAGGGGTGTCGTGATGCTGAAACTCGAGTTGCCCAAAGGCTTGCTGGGCGCAATGCCAGCAAGATGCACGTTGCCTTGCCATCCCCTAGGCACACTAGCAAGCACGTTGTGGTTGTGGTGTGCCGCCGGGCTCCCCCGCCCCCCACGGAGGCACCCGCCGTTGCAACGATGGCTCGGAGCGTTGCAACGGAGGAGCCAAATTTTCATATCTCAGAATTGGCTTGTGCATTTTTCGTGAAATTTTGAGGGAACCTTGGTAATATTATGTGAAGGCTGCACAAAAAAATCCAGGTCAAAAATCGCAGGTTTGCTCCGTTTTTCATTTTTTTTGAATTTCCGGCATTCCGGGCGGTAAAAAAATCGTCAAAAAAAATCGGCACGGTGTAAATTCACCAAATTTGGAGGATGGAAATATCTTATTTTTCTAGAGGTTGTTGCAAAAAACGGCGTCAAAATTCGACCTCTAGAGCACTTTCCTTGAGTATGTCTCCTCACGGAAAAGGACGTCTACCCGTGGCACTTTGGTAATGGCTCGGCAGCCTATTATAGGGGGGAGGGGTGTCGTGATGCTGAAACTCGAGTTGCCCAAAGGCTTGCTGGGCGCAATTCCAGCAAGATGCACGTTGCCTTGCCATCCCCTAGGCACACTAGCAAGCACGTTGTGGTTGTGGTGTGCCGCCGGGCTCCCCCGCCCCCCACGGAGGCACCCGCCGTTGCAATGATGGCTCGGAGCGTTGCAACGGAGGAGCCAAATTTTCATATCTCAGAATTGGCTCGTGCATTTTTCGTGAAATTTTGAGGGAACCTTGGTAATATTATGTGAAGGCTGCACAAAAAAATCCAGGTCAAAAATCGCAGGTTTGCTCCGTTTTTCATTTTTTTTGAATTTCCGGCATTCCGGGCGGTAAAAAAATCGTCAAAAAAAATCGGCACGGTGTAAATTCACCAAATTTGGAGGATGGAAAGATCTTATTTTTCTAGAGGTTGTTGCAAAAAACGGCGTCAAAATTCGACCTCTAGAGCACTTTCCTTGAGTATGTCTCCTCACGGAAAAGGACGTCTACCCGTGGCACTTTGGTAATGGCTCGGCAGCCTATTATAGGGGGGAGGGGTGTCGTGCTGCTGAAACTCGAGTTGCCCAAAGGCTTGCTGGGCGCAATGCCAGCAAGATGCACGTTGCCTTGCCATCCCCTAGGCACACTAGCAAGCACGTTGTGGTTGTGGTGTGCCGCCGGGGTCCCCCGCCCCGGGTCCAAGGTCGAGCACGGGCGTCTGGCTGCTGCGAACCCCGATCACCGAAGGACCAACAAGAAGGGAAACACGTCCGTGCACGGCCCACCTAGGCACCACCTAGGGAGCATGGCGTGGTGGAGTTGTGCCTTGGGCACACGCTCGGGGCAACACCTTGTGCTCGGCCCAGGACTAGGGGGATCATCCCAAGTCCGAGCACGACGTGGGAACGGCGGGCGGCCTGTGCGCCCCCGCGAGGGGCAACACAGCTTGCGCAGCCCGACGCTTGGCCAGGCCTAGTGTGGCGCACGACGCGGATGATGGATATGCGTGCGGCAGCGGGTGTCCTGGGCAGGGGGCAACGCGACGTGCTCGTCCCAGCACTTTAAGGGGGCACGTTGCGGAAGGCGGTTACCTGTTCGTGTCCACTCCCGAGGGGCA
>NC_142442.1:57277500-57280000 GCF_059453495.1 Arachis ipaensis
GGGCGCGTCGCAACGTTGGCTGGGGGCGTTGCAACGTTGGCTGGGGGCGTTGCAACGGAGGCAGGGTGCGTTGCAACGTTGGCCGGTGACGTTGCAACGGAGGCAGGTCGCTTTGCAACGGATGCTGGGATCGTTGCAACGGAAGCTGGGGGCATTGCAACGTTGGCTGGGGGCGTTGCAACGGATGCCGAGCGCGTTGCAACGTTGGCTGGTGACGTTGCAAAGGAGGCAGGGCGCGTTGCAACGGATGCTGGTGACGTTGCAACGGAGGCAGGGCGCGTTGCAACGTTGGCTGGGGGCGTTGCAACGGAGGCAGGTCGCGTTGCCACGGTTGCTGGTGACGTTGCAACGGAGGCAGGGCGCGTTGCAACGGATGCTGGTGACGTTGCAACGGATGCTGGTGACGTTGCAACGGAGGCAGGGCGCGTTGCAACGTTGGCTGGGAGCGTTGCAACGGATGCTGGTGACGTTGCAACGGAGGCAGGGCGCGTTGCAACGTTGGCTGGGGGCGTCGCAACGGAGGCAGGTCGCGTTGCCACGGTTGCTGGTGACGTTGCAACGGAGGCAGGGCGCGTTGCAACGTTGGCTGGGGGCGTTGCAACGTTGGCTGGGGGCAGTGCAACGGATGCTGGGGTCGGTGCAACGTTGGCCGTGCGCGTTGCAACAGAGGCAGGGCGCGTTGCAACGGATGCTGGTGACGTTGCAACGGAGGCAGGGCGCGTTGCAACGTTGGCTGGGAGCGTTGCAACGGAGGCAGGGCGCGTTGCAACGTTGGCTGGGGGCGTTGCAACGGATGCTGGGGACGGTGCAACGTTGGCTGGGCGCGTTGCAACGGAGGCAGGGTGCGTTGCAACGGATGCTGGGTTAGGTGCATCGTTGGCTGGTTTCGTTGCAACGGAGGCACCCGCCGTTGCAACGATGGCTCGGAGCGTTGCAACGGAGGAGCCAAATTTTCATATCTCATAATTGGCTCGTGCATTTTTTCTAAAATTTTGAGGGAACCTTGGTAATATTATGTGAAGGCTGCACAAAAACATCCAGGTCAAAAATCGCACGTTTGCTCCGTTTTTCATTTTTTTTGAATTTCCGGCTTTCCGGGCGGTAAAAAAATCGGCAAAAAAAATCGGCACGGTGTAAATTCACCAAATTTGGGGGATGGAAAGATCTTATTTTTCTAGAGGTTGTTGCAAAAAACGGCGTCAAAATTCGACCTCTAGAGCACTTTCCTTGAGTATGTCTCCTCACGGAAAAGGACGTCTACCCGTGGCACTTTGGTAATGGCTCGGCAGCCTATTATAGGGGGGAGGGGTGTCGTGATGCTGAAACTCGAGTTGCCCAAAGGCTTGCTGGGCGCAATGCCAGCAAGATGCACGTTGCCTTGCCATCCCCTAGGCACACTAGCAAGCACGTTGTGGTTGTGGTGTGCCGCCGGGCTCCCCCGCCCCCACGGAGGCACCCGCCGTTGCAACGATGGCTCGGAGCGTTGCAACGGAGGAGCCAAATTTTCATATCTCAGAATTGGCTCGTGCATTTTTCGTGAAATTTTGAGGGAACCTTGGTAATATTATGTGAAGGCTGCACAAAAAAATCCAGGTCAAAAATCGCAGGTTTGCTCCGTTTTTCATTTTTTTTGAATTTCCGGCATTCCGGGCGGTAAAAAAATCGTCAAAAAAAATCGGCACGGTGTAAATTCACCAAATTTGGAGGATGGAAATATCTTATTTTTCTAGAGGTTGTTGCAAAAAACGGCGTCAAAATTCGACCTCTAGAGCACTTTCCTTGAGTATGTCTCCTCACGGAAAAGGACGTCTACCCGTGGCACTTTGGTAATGGCTCGGCAGCCTATTATAGGGGGGAGGGGTGTCGTGATGCTGAAACTCGAGTTGCCCAAAGGCTTGCTGGGCGCAATGCCAGCAAGATGCACGTTGCCTTGCCATCCCCTAGGCACACTAGCAAGCACGTTGTGGTTGTGGTGTGCCGCCGGGCTCCCCCGCCCCCCACGGAGGCACCCGCCGTTGCAACGATGGCTCGGAGCGTTGCAACGGAGGAGCCAAATTTTCATATCTCAGAATTGGCTCGTGCATTTTTCGTGAAATTTTGAGGGAACCTTGGTAATATTATGTGAAGGCTGCACAAAAAAATCCAGGTCAAAAATCGCAGGTTTGCTCCGTTTTTCATTTTTTTTGAATTTCCGGCATTCCGGGCGGTAAAAAAATCCTCAAAAAAAATTGGCACGGTGTAAATTCACCAAATTTGGAGGATGGAAAGATCTTATTTTTCTAGAAGCAAAAAATGGCGTCAAAATTCGACCTCTAGAGCACTTTCCTTGAGTATGTCTCCTCACGGAAAAGGACGTCTACCCGTGGCACTTTGGTAATGGCTCGGCAGCCTATTATAGGGGGGAGGGGTGTCGTGCTGCTGAAACTCGAGTTGCCCAAAGGCTTGCTGGGCACAATGCCAGCAAGATGCACGTTGCCTTGCCATCCCCTAGGCACACTAG
>NC_142442.1:57305000-57307500 GCF_059453495.1 Arachis ipaensis
GGACGTTGCAACGGAGGCAGGGCGCGTCGCAACGTTGGCTGGGGGCGTTGCAACGTTGGCTGGGGGCGTTGCAACGGAGGCAGGGTGCGTTGCAACGTTGGCCGGTGACGTTGCAACGGAGGCAGGTCGCTTTGCAACGGATGCTGGGATCGTTGCAACGGAAGCTGGGGGCATTGCAACGTTGGCTGGGGGCGTTGCAACGGATGCCGAGCGCGTTGCAACGTTGGCTGGTGACGTTGCAAAGGAGGCAGGGCGCGTTGCAACGGATGCTGGTGACGTTGCAACGGAGGCAGGGCGCGTTGCAACGTTGGCTGGGGGCGTTGCAACGGAGGCAGGTCGCGTTGCCACGGTTGCTGGTGACGTTGCAACGGAGGCAGGGCGCGTTGCAACGGATGCTGGTGACGTTGCAACGGATGCTGCTGACGTTGCAACGGAGGCAGGGCGCGTTGCAACGTTGGCTGGGAGCGTTGCAACGGATGCTGGTGACGTTGCAACGGAGGCAGGGCGCGTTGCAACATTGGCTGGGGGCGTCGCAACGGAGGCAGGTCGCGTTGCCACGGTTGCTGGTGACGTTGCAACGGAGGCAGGGCGCGTTGCAACGTTGGCTGGGGGCGTTGCAACGTTGGCTGGGGGCAGTGCAACGGATGCTGGGGTCGGTGCAACGTTGGCCGTGCGCGTTGCAACAGAGGCAGGGCGCGTTGCAACGGATGCTGGTGACGTTGCAACGGAGGCAGGGCGCGTTGCAACGTTGGCTGGGAGCGTTGCAACGGAGGCAGGGCGCGTTGCAACGTTGGCTGGGGGCGTTGCAACGGATGCTGGGGACGGTGCAACGTTGGCTGGGCGCGTTGCAACGGAGGCAGGGTGCGTTGCAACGGATGCTGGGTTAGGTGCATCGTTGGCTGGTTTCGTTGCAACGGAGGCACCCGCCGTTGCAACGATGGCTCGGAGCGTTGCAACGGAGGAGCCAAATTTTCATATCTCATAATTGGCTCGTGCATTTTTTCTAAAATTTTAAGGGAACCTTGGTAATATTATGTGAAGGCTGCACAAAAAAATCCAGGTCAAAAATCGCACGTTTGCTCCGTTTTTCATTTTTTTTGAATTTCCGGCTTTCCGGGCGGTAAAAAAATCGGCAAAAAAAATCGGCACGGTGTAAATTCACCAAATTTGGGGGATGGAAAGATCTTATTTTTCTAGAGGTTGTTGCAAAAAACGGCGTCAAAATTCGACCTCTAGAGCACTTTCCTTGAGTATGTCTCCTCACGGAAAAGGACGTCTACCCGTGGCACTTTGGTAATGGCTCGGCAGCCTATTATAGGGGGGAGGGGTGTCGTGATGCTGAAACTCGAGTTGCCCAAAGGCTTGCTGGGCGCAATGCCAGCAAGATGCACGTTGCCTTGCCATCCCCTAGGCACACTAGCAAGCACGTTGTGGTTGTGGTGTGCCGCCGGGCTCCCCCGCCCCCCACGGAGGCACCCGCCGTTGCAACGATGGCTCGGAGCGTTGCAACGGAGGAGCCAAATTTTCATATCTCAGAATTGGCTCGTGCATTTTTCGTGAAATTTTGAGGGAACCTTGGTAATATTATGTGAAGGCTGCACAAAAAAATCCAGGTCAAAAATCGCAGGTTTGCTCCGTTTTTCATTTTTTTTGAATTTCCGGCATTCCGGGCGGTAAAAAAATCGTCAAAAAAAATCGGCACGGTGTAAATTCACCAAATTTGGAGGATGGAAATATCTTATTTTTCTAGAGGTTGTTGCAAAAAACGGCGTCAAAATTCGACCTCTAGAGCACTTTCCTTGAGTATGTCTCCTCACGGAAAAGGACGTCTACCCGTGGCACTTTGGTAATGGCTCGGCAGCCTATTATAGGGGGGAGGGGTGTCGTGATGCTGAAACTCGAGTTGCCCAAAGGCTTGCTGGGCGCAATTCCAGCAAGATGCACGTTGCCTTGCCATCCCCTAGGCACACTAGCAAGCACGTTGTGGTTGTGGTGTGCCGCCGGGCTCCCCCGCCCCCCCACGGAGGCACCCGCCGTTGCAACGATGGCTCGGAGCGTTGCAACGGAGGAGCCAAATTTTCATATCTCAGAATTGGCTCGTGCATTTTTCGTGAAATTTTGAGGGAACCTTGGTAATATTATGTGAAGGCTGCACAAAAAAATCCAGGTCAAAAATCGCAGGTTTGCTCCGTTTTTCATTTTTTTGAATTTCCGGCATTCCGGGCGGTAAAATAATCGTCAAAAAAAATCGGCACGGTGTAAATTCACCAAATTTGGAGGATGGAAAGATCTTATTTTTCTAGAGGTTGTTGCAAAAAACGGCGTCAAAATTCGACCTCTAGAGCACTTTCCTTGAGTATGTCTCCTCACGGAAAAGGACGTCTACCCGTGGCACTTTGGTAATGGCTCGGCAGCCTATTATAGGGGGGAGGGGTGTCGTGCTGCTGAAACTCGAGTTGCCCAAAGGCTTGCTGGGCGCAATGCCAGCAAGATGCACGTT
>NC_142442.1:57337500-57340000 GCF_059453495.1 Arachis ipaensis
GCAACGGATGCTGCGCGCGTTGCAACGTTGGCTGGGGGCGTTGCAGCGGAGGCAGGTCGCGTTGCGACGTTGGCTGGGGGCGTTGCAACGGATGCTGGGGACGTTGCAACGGAGGCAGGGCGCGTCGCAACGTTGGCTAGGGGCGTTGCAACGTTGGCTGGGGGCGTTGCAACGGAGGCAGGGTGCGTTGCAACGTTGGCCGGTGACGTTGCAACGGAGGCAGGTCGCTTTGCAACGGATGCTGGGATCGTTGCAACGGAAGCTGGGGGCATTGCAACGTTGGCTGGGGGCGTTGCAACGGATGCCGAGCGCGTTGCAACGTTGGCTGGTGACGTTGCAAAGGAGGCAGGGCGCGTTGCAACGGATGCTGGTGACGTTGCAACGGAGGCAGGGCGCGTTGCAACGTTGGCTGGGGGCGTTGCAACGGAGGCAGGTCGCGTTGCCACGGTTGCTGGTGACGTTGCAACGGAGGCAGGGCGCGTTGCAACGGATGCTGGTGACGTTGCAACGGATGCTGGTGACGTTGCAACGGAGGCAGGGCGCGTTGCAACGTTGGCTGGGAGCGTTGCAACGGATGCTGGTGACGTTGCAACGGAGGCAGGGCGCGTTGCAACGTTGGCTGGGGGCGTCGCAACGGAGGCAGGTCGCGTTGCCACGGTTGCTGGTGACGTTGCAACGGAGGCAGGGCGCGTTGCAACGTTGGCTGGGGGCGTTGCAACGTTGGCTGGGGGCAGTGCAACGGATGCTGGGGTCGGTGCAACGTTGGCCGTGCGCGTTGCAACAGAGGCAGGGCGCGTTGCAACGGATGCTGGTGACGTTGCAACGGAGGCAGGGCGCGTTGCAACGTTGGCTGGGAGCGTTGCAACGGAGGCAGGGCGCGTTGCAACGTTGGCTGGGGGCGTTGCAACGGATGCTGGGGACGGTGCAACGTTGGCTGGGCGCGTTGCAACGGAGGCAGGGTGCGTTGCAACGGATGCTGGGTTAGGTGCATCGTTGGCTGGTTTCGTTGCAACGGAGGCACCCGCCGTTGCAACGATGGCTCGGAGCGTTGCAACGGAGGAGCCAAATTTTCATATCTCATAATTGGCTCGTGCATTTTTTCTAAAATTTTGAGGGAACCTTGGTAATATTATGTGAAGGCTGCACAAAAAAATCCAGGTCAAAAATCGCACGTTTGCTCCGTTTTTCATTTTTTTTGAATTTCCGGCTTTCCGGGCGGTAAAAAAATCGGCAAAAAAAATCGGCACGGTGTAAATTCACCAAATTTGGGGGATGGAAAGATCTTATTTTTCTAGAGGTTGTTGCAAAAAACGGCGTCAAAATTCGACCTCTAGAGCACTTTCCTTGAGTATGTCTCCTCACGGAAAAGGACGTCTACCCGTGGCACTTTGGTAATGGCTCGGCAGCCTATTATAGGGGGGAGGGGTGTCGTGATGCTGAAACTCGAGTTGCCCAAAGGCTTGCTGGGCGCAATGCCAGCAAGATGCACGTTGCCTTGCCATCCCCTAGGCACACTAGCAAGCACGTTGTGGTTGTGGTGTGCCGCCGGGCTCCCCCGCCCCCCACGGAGGCACCCGCCGTTGCAACGATGGCTCGGAGCGTTGCAACGGAGGAGCCAAATTTTCATATCTCAGAATTGGCTCGTGCATTTTTCGTGAAATTTTGAGGGAACCTTGGTAATATTATGTGAAGGCTGCACAAAAAAATCCAGGTCAAAAATCGCAGGTTTGCTCCGTTTTTCATTTTTTTTGAATTTCCGGCATTCCGGGCGGTAAAAAAATCGTCAAAAAAAATCGGCACGGTGTAAATTCACCAAATTTGGAGGATGGAAATATCTTATTTTTCTAGAGGTTGTTGCAAAAAACGGCATCAAAATTCGACCTCTAGAGCACTTTCCTTGAGTATGTCTCCTCACGGAAAAGGACGTCTACCCGTGGCACTTTGGTAATGGCTCGGCAGCCTATTATAGGGGGGAGGGGTGTCGTGATGCTGAAACTCGAGTTGCCCAAAGGCTTGCTGGGCGCAATTCCAGCAAGATGCACGTTGCCTTGCCATCCCCTAGGCACACTAGCAAGCACGTTGTGGTTGTGGTGTGCCGCCGGGCTCCCCCGCCCCCCACGGAGGCACCCGCCGTTGCAACGATGGCTCGGAGCGTTGCAACGGAGGAGCCAAATTTTCATATCTCAGAATTGGCTCGTGCATTTTTCGTGAAATTTTGAGGGAACCTTGGTAATATTATGTGAAGGCTGCACAAAAAAATCCAGGTCAAAAATCGCAGGTTTGCTCCGTTTTTCATTTTTTTTGAATTTCCGGCATTCCGGGCGGTAAAAAAATCGTCAAAAAAAATCGGCACGGTGTAAATTCACCAAATTTGGAGGATGGAAAGATCTTATTTTTCTAGAGGTTGTTGCAAAAAACGGCGTCAAAATTCGACCTCTAGAGCACTTTCCTTGAGTATGTCTCCTCACGGAAAAGGACGTCTACCCGTGGCACTTTGGTA
>NC_142442.1:57370000-57372500 GCF_059453495.1 Arachis ipaensis
TGCAACAGAGGCAGGGCGCGTTGCAACGGATGCTGGTGACGTTGCAACGGAGGCAGGGCGCGTTGCAACGTTGGCTGGGAGCGTTGCAACGGAGGCAGGGCGCGTTGCAACGTTGGCTGGGGCGTTGCAACGGATGCTGGGGACGGTGCAACGTTGGCTGGGCGCGTTGCAACGGAGGCAGGGTGCGTTGCAACGGATGCTGGGTTAGGTGCATCGTTGGCTGGTTTCGTTGCAACGGAGGCACCCGCCGTTGCAACGATGGCTCGGAGCGTTGCAACGGAGGAGCCAAATTTTCATATCTCATAATTGGCTCGTGCATTTTTTCTAAAATTTTGAGGGAACCTTGGTAATATTATGTGAAGGCTGCACAAAAAAATCCAGGTCAAAAATCGCACGTTTGCTCCGTTTTTCATTTTTTTTGAATTTTCGGCTTTCCGGGCGGTAAAAAAATCGGCAAAAAAAATCGGCACGGTGTAAATTCACCAAATTTGGGGGATGGAAAGATCTTATTTTTCTAGAGGTTGTTGCAAAAAACGGCGTCAAAATTCGACCTCTAGAGCACTTTCCTTGAGTATGTCTCCTCACGGAAAAGGACGTCTACCCGTGGCACTTTGGTAATGGCTCGGCAGCCTATTATAGGGGGGAGGGGTGTCATGATGCTGAAACTCGAGTTGTCCAAAGGCTTGCTGGGCGCAATGCCAGCAAGATGCACGTTGCCTTGCCATCCCCTAGGCACACTAGCAAGCACGTTGTGGTTGTGGTGTGCCGCCGGGCTCCCCCGCCCCCCACGGAGGCACCCGCCGTTGCAACGATGGCTCGGAGCGTTGCAACGGAGGAGCCAAATTTTCATATCTCAGAATTGGCTCGTGCATTTTTCGTGAAATTTTGAGGGAACCTTGGTAATATTATGTGAAGGCTGCACAAAAAAATCCAGGTCAAAAATCGCAGGTTTGCTCCGTTTTTCATTTTTTTTGAATTTCCGGCATTCCGGGCGGTAAAAAAATCGTCAAAAAAAATCGGCACGGTGTAAATTCACCAAATTTGGAGGATGGAAAGATCTTATTTTTCTAGAGGTTGTTGCAAAAAACGGCGTCAAAATTCGACCTCTAGAGCACTTTCCTTGAGTATGTCTCCTCACGGAAAAGGACGTCTACCCGTGGCACTTTGGTAATGGCTCGGCAGCCTATTATAGGGGGGAGGGGTGTCGTGATGCTGAAACTCGAGTTGCCCAAAGGCTTGCTGGGCGCAATGCCAGCAAGATGCACGTTGCCTTGCCATCCCCTAGGCACACTAGCAAGCACGTTGTGGTTGTGGTGTGCCGCCGGGCTCCCCCGCCCCCCACGGAGGCACCCGCCGTTGCAACGATGGCTCGGAGCGTTGCAACGGAGGAGCCAAATTTTCATATCTCAGAATTGGCTCGTGCATTTTTCGTGAAATTTTGAGGGAACCTTGGTAATATTATGTGAAGGCTGCACAAAAAAATCCAGGTCAAAAATCGCAGGTTTGCTCCGTTTTTCATTTTTTTTGAATTTCCGGCATTCCGGGCGGTAAAAAAATCGTCAAAAAAAATCGGCACGGTGTAAATTCACCAAATTTGGAGGATGGAAAGATCTTATTTTTCTAGAGGTTGTTGCAAAAAACGGCGTCAAAATTCGACCTCTAGAGCACTTTCCTTGAGTATGTCTCCTCACGGAAAAGGACGTCTACCCGTGGCACTTTGGTAATGGCTCGGCAGCCTATTATAGGGGGGAGGGGTGTCGTGATGCTGAAACTCGAGTTGCCCAAAGGCTTGCTGGGCGCAATGCCAGCAAGATGCACGTTGCCTTGCCATCCCCTAGGCACACTAGCAAGCACGTTGTGGTTGTGGTGTGCCGCCGGGCTCCCCCGCCCCCCACGGAGGCACCCGCCGTTGCAACGATGGCTCGGAGCGTTGCAACGGAGGAGCCAAATTTTCATATCTCAGAATTGGCTCGTGCATTTTTCGTGAAATTTTGAGGGAACCTTGGTAATATTATGTGAAGGCTGCACAAAAAAATCCAGGTCAAAAATCGCAGGTTTGCTCCGTTTTTCATTTTTTTTGAATTTCCGGCATTCCGGGCGGTAAAATAATCGTCAAAAAAAATCGGCACGGTGTAAATTCACCAAATTTGGAGGATGGAAAGATCTTATTTTTCTAGAGGTTGTTGCAAAAAACGGCGTCAAAATTCGACCTCTAGAGCACTTTCCTTGAGTATGTCTCCTCACGGAAAAGGACGTCTACCCGTGGCACTTTGGTAATGGCTCGGCAGCCTATTATAGGGGGGAGGGGTGTCGTGATGCTGAAACTCGAGTTGCCCAAAGGCTTGCTGGGCGCAATGCCAGCAAGATGCACGTTGCCTTGCCATCCCCTAGGCACACTAGCAAGCACGTTGTGGTTGTGGTGTGCCGCCGGGCTCCCCCGCCCCCCACGGAGGCACCCGCCGTTGCAACGATGGCTCGGAGCGTTGCAAAGGAGGAGCCA
>NC_142442.1:57382500-57385000 GCF_059453495.1 Arachis ipaensis
GATGCTGGGCGCGTTGCAACGTTGGCTGGGGGCAGTGCAACGGATGCTGGGGTCGGTGCAACGTTGGCCGTGCGCGTTGCAACAGAGGCAGGGCGCGTTGCAACGGATGCTGGTGACGTTGCAACGGAGGCAGGGCGCGTTGCAACGTTGGCTGGGAGCGTTGCAACGGAGGCAGGGCGCGTTGCAACGTTGGCTGGGGGCGTTGCAACGGATGCTGGGGACGGTGCAACGTTGGCTGGGCGCGTTGCAACGGAGGCAGGGTGCGTTGCAACGGATGCTGGGTTAGGTGCATCGTTGGCTGGTTTCGTTGCAACGGAGGCACCCGCCGTTGCAACGATGGCTCGGAGTGTTGCAACGGAGGAGCCAAATTTTCATATCTCATAATTGGCTCATGCATTTTTTCTAAAATTTTGAGGGAACCTTGGTAATATTATGTGAAGGCTGCACAAAAAAATCCAGGTCCAAAATCGCACGTTTGCTCCGTTTTTCATTTTTTTTGAATTTCCGGCATTCCGGGCGGTAAAATAATCGTCAAAAAAAATCGGCACGGTGTAAATTCACCAAATTTGGAGGATGGAAAGATCTTATTTTTCTAGAGGTTGTTGCAAAAAACGGCGTCAAAATTCGACCTCTAGAGCACTTTCCTTGAGTATGTCTCCTCACGGAAAAGGACGTCTACCCGTGGCACTTTGGTAATGGCTCGGCAGCCTATTATAGGGGGGAGGGGTGTCGTGATGCTGAAACTCGAGTTGCCCAAAGGCTTGCTGGGCGCAATGCCAGCAAGATGCACGTTGCCTTGCCATCCCCTAGGCACACTAGCAAGCACGTTGTGGTTGTGGTGTGCCGCCGGGCTCCCCCGCCCCCCACGGAGGCACCCGCCGTTGCAACGATGGCTCGGAGCATTGCAAAGGAGGAGCCAAATTTTCATATCTCAGAATTGGCTCGTGCATTTTTCGTGAAATTTTGAGGGAACCTTGGTAATATTATGTGAAGGCTGCACAAAAAAATCCAGGTCAAAAATCGCAGGTTTGCTCCGTTTTTCATTTTTTTTGAATTTCCGGCATTCCGGGCGGTAAAAAAATCGTCAAAAAAAATCGGCACGGTGTAAATTCACCAAATTTGGAGGATGGAAAGATCTTATTTTTCTAGAGGTTGTTGCAAAAAACGGCGTCAAAATTCGACCTCTAGAGCACTTTCCTTGAGTATGTCTCCTCACGGAAAAGGACGTCTACCCGTGGCACTTTGGTAATGGCTCGGCAGCCTATTATAGGGGGGAGGGGTGTCGTGATGCTGAAACTCGAGTTGCCCAAAGGCTTGCTGGGCGCAATGCCAGCAAGATGCACGTTGCCTTGCCATCCCCTAGGCACAATAGCAAGCACGTTGTGGTTGTGGTGTGCCGCCGGGCTCCCCCGCCCCCCACGGAGGCACCCGCCGTTGCAACGATGGCTCGGAGCGTTGCAACGGAGGAGCCAAATTTTCATATCTCAGAATTGGCTCGTGCATTTTTCGTGAAATTTTGAGGGAACCTTAGTAATATTATGTGAAGGCTGCACAAAAAAATCCAGGTCAAAAATCGCAGGTTTGCTCCGTTTTTCATTTTTTTTGAATTTCCGGCATTCCGGGCGGTAAAAAAATCGTCAAAAAAAATCGGCACGGTGTAAATTCACCAAATTTGGAGGATGGAAAGATCTTATTTTTCTAGAGGTTGTTGCAAAAAACGGCATCAAAATTCGACCTCTAGAGCACTTTCCTTGAGTATGTCTCCTCACGGAAAAGGACGTCTACCCGTGGCACTTTGGTAATGGCTCGGCAGCCTATTATAGGGGGGAGGGGTGTCGTGATGCTGAAACTCGAGTTGCCCAAAGGCTTGCTGGGCGCAATGCCAGCAAGATGCACGTTGCCTTGCCATCCCCTAGGCACACTAGCAAGCACGTTGTGGTTGTGGTGTGCCGCCGGGCTCCCCCGCCCCCCCACGGAGGCACCCGCCGTTGCAACGATGGCTCGGAGCGTTGCAACGGAGGAGCCAAATTTTCATATCTCAGAATTGGCTCGTGCATTTTTCGTGAAATTTTGAGGGAACCTTGGTAATATTATGTGAAGGCTGCACAAAAAAATCCAGGTCAAAAATCGCAGGTTTGCTCCGTTTTTCATTTTTTTTGAATTTCCGGCATTCCGGGCGGTAAAAAAAT
Source organism: Arachis ipaensis (assembly GCF_059453495.1). NCBI lineage: Eukaryota > Viridiplantae > Streptophyta > Magnoliopsida > Fabales > Fabaceae > Arachis > Arachis ipaensis. The sequence goes on from NC_142442.1 coordinate 57,384,690, forward strand.
CGTCAAAAAAAATCGGCACGGTGTAAATTCACCAAATTTGGAGGATGGAAAGATCTTATTTTTCTAGAGGTTGTTGCAAAAAACGGCGTCAAAATTCGACCTCTAGAGCACTTTCCTTGAGTATGTCTCCTCACGGAAAAGGACGTCTACCCGTGGCACTTTGGTAATGGCTCGGCAGCCTATTATAGGGGGGGAGGGGTGTCGTGCTGCTGAAACTCGAGTTGCCCAAAGGCTTGCTGGGCGCAATGCCAGCAAGATGCACGTTGCCTTGCCATCCCCTAGGCACACTAGCAAGCACGTTGTGGTTGTGG
>NC_142442.1:57390000-57397500 GCF_059453495.1 Arachis ipaensis
AAAAGCTCTCCCAAAACTATTATGAAAATTCTAAAAGGAAAAGCTCCCCCAAAACTTGAATTCTATCCTATTTATACACTTTCCAAAATGATCTTCAAGCCTTGAGTTGGGCCTTTGTTCTTGGTGGAATTGGGTTGAAAGAGGCCTTGGTTGATTGCTCTTGAAGATTGAAGAAGAACCGAAGTGAACCAATTGAACCGGAAATGAAGTTAGCCAACGTTGGTCTTCAACGTTAGGGCCAAAGTTAGGGGTCTAACTTTGACCCCAACTTTTCATAGCAGCAAACCACATCCTTCTGGTATGGACGTTGGCGCCAACGTTAGGGGTCTAACTTTGACCCTAACGTTGGCCTTGCTTGGTGTGATTGGCGCCAACGTTAGCCTCCACGTTAGGGGGCTAACGTTGGCGCAAACGTTGCCTACTCCCCCATTGTGATTTAAGTGCCAACGTTAGCCTCCAAGTTAGGGGGCTAACGTTGGCGCAAACGTTGGTGGCCCAGGGATGAAGTTTCTCTTGCCAACGTTAGCCTCCAAGTTAGGGGGCTAACGTTGGCTCAAACGTGGGAGCCCAGGGAGTACTTCATGCCCAACGTTAGCCTCCAAGTTAGGGGGCTAACGTTGGGGCTAACTTCAAGCCTCCAAGTTCAATTTCAACTTCCATTCTTCACTTCTAGCCATTCCTCTTTGCTTCAACCTTTCTCCAAGCCTTCTTCACCTATCATTGATCAACCAAACTAATCAAAGTTTTGCTCAAAATCATGAGGTATTCAATCTTCCACAATATGCAACAATTATAGCTCAAAACCTCATGAAATGGCATGAATTCACATATGGTTGGTTCAATCAAGGGAAACATGAAATTCTACTCAATTAGCTTGCTTGTAGCTCAAGAAAGTGCATAATTCTAATGAAAACTAAAGAAAAAGACTAGCTAAAATGGGTTCAGATGACTTGTCATCACAACACCAAACTTAAAGCTTGCTTGTCCCCAAGCAAGAAATGAATTATTAAGAAGAAAGAATGAAATGGAAGAGGAAGTTCATGCTAGCAAAGTGTTATTGATAGTTCATGGGATTTTATGTGGATATGCAAATGCTCACTTCTTATTGACTCCTAGGCCTAGAAAGTCTCCTTCAAGCTTCAAGTGACATACTGCTATGACCTCTCATTATTCCTTTACCCTTGGTCATTACTTTATTCAAAAGCTTTATTTGAGTGTCATGTGTAGCAAGTTCATTTTCTTTTCTTTATACTTGACACATTATTCACCATAGACACTTGGCTCACATTCCTTCTTAAAACATTGATGCCCAGCACCTCTTTGGGCTACTAAATGCTTTGTAGTTAGGTTGCTCTTGATAGTGGATTTTCAGCTGATGATCCCGGGTTAGTTAACCCAAGTCACCAAGTGTTGAGGCACTCCTAAGAGCTTACTAATCCAAGCAGATCCTAGTACAAAAACATCACAGGCATGTATTTCAAAGTTCAAGCTATTGGTGTCCAGCTTTATTTCTTTTTGTTTTTCTTTTGTTTTGCCACTTTTTGGCTCTCTTTGTTCTTTCTTTCTTTTTGTTTTTCTTTCTAACCAAGGAATTCAATTCAATTGAGATTCATGGACAGTAGGCCACTCTCTACTCAGAAGGAGATATCCTAGCTCTTTATTCACTAAAAGTGAGCTATTATACAATCACACACACACCACCACTTACTTTTATTCCACTTCTAACTAACAGAGACCATTTCACTTCACATTCAAACTGTTCTTTTATTAAATTTAAAGATGCAGGGGACAACACATACTTTTTGTTAAGTGAAGATGAACACACAAGCCAACATAAAAACCAGCCTATTTATTTTAAAAGAAACACACATAATGCAAAGATTTTAAAATGGACTACTTAGAAATGCAAAGACAATTTAGAACAGATAAAATGCATGCTTTTTCTTTGAACAAGGAGCAAGTCCACCTTTCATTTGTCATGCCTCTTCTTCCTCCTTTCATACACTTGGCTGCTAGTGTTCCCACCATCCTTGTTTGGTGGTTCTTGATCTTGCCAAAAGCCAGCCCTATTCATAGCCTCTTCCACTCTATCTTCAAGTCTCATAGCCCTATTCACTTCCATCTCACTTCTCATTTTGAAAAATTCATCAAAAGTTGGGAATGCCGGATCCATGTTGTGCATATGTTCTCCAATATAGTTTAGTTTGATTTGGCTATTGACATTATAATCGGCTTGCACTTCATACCTTGCTTCTTGGAGTGTTGTGAACTCCTTGAAGGCCTTCAAACTTTCAGCTTGCATTTGTTCCAGCTTCCCAAAAGATTCATGAGATTGAAAGGCATGTTCTTCTTGCATCGCAAGAAATCTTGACTCAAATTCATTTTGTTTGTTGATTATTCTCAGCTCTCTTTCTTCTTGTGCTTGTTGGTTTTGCATGTACAGAGAATGATATTCCTCTTGCCTTGCTTGGATTCTTGTGTATTGCTGAGATAACCTCCCTATTGCTTCTTGCATTTGAGTCATATCCATATTGCCATGTGAGAAAAAGTGTGGCTGTTCCTCCTCCTCTTGTGGCTCTTCTTCCATGTGGGGCTCATCTTCTTCCATTTGCTCTTCTCTTTCCCTTCCTCCATGTGGCCTTCGGCCTTGGTGTGCTTCAAGGGGCATCATCATTCGTTCAATAGTTATGGGCATGCCTTGGCTTAGCCACATTGGATTCTCCTCTTCCAATGGAACTTTGGCCTTTGCACACAACTTCCAAATGGTGCTTGGATAGTACAACCAAGATCCGGCAGAATTCTTTTCAGCTATCTTTAGGATGTCTCTTGCAAGGATCTCATGAACTCTTATCTCTCCACCCACCATGATACAATGCAGCATTAAGGCTCTCTCCCTGTTAACTTCTGAGGTGTTCACTGTCCCCAGAATTGACCTTTTCATCAACTCATACCATCCTTTTGCCTCCGGAATGAGGTTACATCTCTTCAAGAACTTGTATCTGTTCTTGTCATCTCCCTCCCATCTTGAGTTCTCAAAACAAATGTCTCTTGCAATCTCTTCATAATTTTGATCCTCAGTCAATCTTTGTTGGTATCCCGGTTCATCAAAGCGCACTGACTTTAGTTTCAAAACCTTCTTGATTGCATCTGGGCCAAAGTCTACTTCCACCCCACGCACATAGCTCTTGTACGTTGGGGGTTCACGCATGTCAATCCTTGGGGCATTTGCATAAAACTCTCTTATGATATTGGCATTAATTCGAGAGATTGGTGATGTAAGTTCCTCCCATCTCCTCTTCCGGATCTTGTTCTTTATTTCTTGACACCCATCATCCGGCAACATGAATGGAATCTCAGGATAGATTTTTTTCTCGTTCATCCATTGAATTTGCATTTGATGAGACCAAGACTTGAACTTCCATTGGTCATACTCATGTGTTTCTTCCTCTACTATTGGATCTTTTCCTTTTCGTCGTTTGGTTCTTGAGGAGGATGCCATAATCACTTGGTTGGTTGAGAGGGAATGTGGAGAGTGTTGGAGAGTTTGATGTGTGGTTGGAGGAAAAAGAGATTCGGACTGAATTTGCTAGGGAATTATGAAGAGAAGATTAAGTGTTTGGAGTTTAAAGTAGAAGAAAAAGTTGCACAATGCTTGTAATGTTGAGGAGTGATTCGGTCATGTGCATGGCTTGAAGGTGGTATGCTTTTAAATGAGAAATGAAGGGCTAGGATGCAATTAGACACTATGGGGATCAAGGGTGTGCATGTATGGATGAATGAAGACAAAATTTGCTCCTTCCCTAGCCTTTGCCGTGATCATTTTCAATGAGGGGCAGATTTCTTCCTTGAAGCATGTGATATGATTTTGTCCTTATGCTATGCTTTCTTTTGTCTTGTCTTTTTCATTGAAGCTTCTTTGACCTCCTAGTTATCATAACAAGACATATGCATTAGTCTTATCCCACCGTAGCAATATTATTCTTTTTAGTAAAAATATGTGAACTATCAATTCTTATCTCATGTGAGCCGTGACACTTCCTTTGGGGGACACCAAACTTGATGTTTGGTAATATATAAAGAAAATGAGTTTCTTCCTCCAATTAGTGAAGTTTAAATGTTCATAAGAATTGTTTTCATCATACTTTCTTTTTCTCTTTTTTTTTTTTTTTTTCATGAAGGATTAATTGTATCCTTGAATTGGTGCATCAAAGTTTGATGAACACCAAACTTGCTTCTTGTCAAAGGGTTCATTACAATTAATACCTTCATCAAAAGAAAATTCTATTTATAAGGTTTTGAAAAATGACAAATGTATGATTATTGATGCATGAATTTCAGCTTCTCATGAAGCTATGTGGACACCAAACTTAGTGTTCGGCTATATGCTCTATCAAGACATTTTAAGCATGTGAAACAAAATCCTTTATGATATTGGTTAAATGTGCTTGAAGACACACCAAACTTAGCATATGTTTCAAAATAGTGCATGCAATAAATGGACATGTTCATGAAAAGAGAAAAGAATTCATGCATCAAGTGATCATAATTTATTTAATGTAAAATGACAAGAATATTAAAGCATGGGTTGCCTCCCATGGAGCGCTCTTTTATTGTCACTAGCTTGACATTGAAGCTTTCTTTTATGGCGGTTGATGACTGTAGTGCCTCAACTTGTCCCCTCTGATCGTGAGCTTCTTCTTTGTTCCTTGGTGCTCTATCTCAGCATGTTCTAGTGATAATATTTTGCTCACAGTATAGTAATCGTTAGTCTGTTGGTCTGTTCCCAGTTGTTGATAGACTAACTGCACTTTGTCACCTTTGGAGAGCCCTTCTGTTGGAATTTTTTTGTTCTTCCACCCCTTTTTGATTCTGTTTTTGTTTTTCTTCCTTCCTTTTGTTAATTCTTCTTCTTTGAAAACAGGCTCCCTTTTGAAATTTCTTTTCTCAGTTGCCAATACTACAATGTTCCCTTGAGCTTCTTCATTACTTTGCACAGTCTCTTTCTCTTTTTGGCCTGTTGTATCATCTATCTCTTGCTTGGGAGGGCAGTTGTTGTTTGTCTTGTTGATTTCCTCCCTCCACTGCAGATTTTCCTTGTCTGTTTCTGTACCATCTTTCTTTTCATTACTGTTCTGTGCTTCTGGTAGTACACTCAGAGTGATACTTTCATTATGCATCCTGAGGGTTAATTCTCCTTGCTCTATGTCTATGATGGCCCTAGCAGTGGCTAAGAACGGTCTTCCCAGTATAATGGAGTCGCCCTCATCCTGGTTCGAATCCAGGATCACAAAATCTGCAGGGAAGATGAATCTATCTACCTTGACTAGAAGGTTCTCAATTATACCACTGGGGCATATCACTGATTTGTCCACCAATTCTAGAGACATCTGTACTGGTTTTACCTCTTTTATGCCTAACTTTTTCACTAGAGAGGCAGGCATCAGATTGATACTAGCTCCCAAGTCACACATTGCCTTCTTGATAATCATACTGCCAATGGCGCAGGGTAGAAAGAAACTCCCAGGGTCCTCAAGTTTGGGAGGAAGTCCCTTCTGGATTAGTGCTCTGCATTCCTCAGTGAGCAGTACAGTTTCATTAACTTGCCAACTCCTCTTCTTGTTGATAAGTTCCTTCAAGAACTTTGCGTACAGGGGCATTTGCTCAAGTGCTTCAGTTAAGGGAATATTGATCTCTAACTTCTTGAAGATTTCAAGAAATTTTGGGAATTGTTGGTCCTTAGTTTCCTTGTTAAACCTTTGAGGATATGGCAAGGGAGGAGTGAAGTTATTTCCCTGCCTTTGGTCCTCAGTTGGCTCTTCAATTACTTCCTTTCCCTTTCTTGATTTTTGTGGCTGATCTTCTTTTTCTTGAACTTGATTCTGAGTTGGCTTGCTTGCTGTCTCCTTCTTGTCATTGACTTTCTCTTCTTCGGCTTGTTTCTTGTCACTTTCCTTTGGCTTCTTGGTTGCTTCTTCATTTTTCACCAAGACTCTTCCACTCCTCAATTGTATTGCCTTGCATTCTTCCTTAGGATTTGGGATTGTGTCACTCGGCAGTGAGCTTGAAGATTTCTCAACAGAAATCTGTTTGGAGATTTGCCCAATTTGCCTCTCTAGGCTCTTCATTGAGGCTTCATGGTTCTTGGTTGTCATTTCTTGGTGTTTCCACATTTTGTCTATCAAGGTTTCCAAGTTGGTGAGTCTTTGAGATTCAGGTGATGCTTGTGGTGGGTTGTGAAATATGGATGGTGGATGGTAGGCATTTTGGTTGGTGGGTTGGTTATTAGATTGGTAATGGTTGGGGTTGGAGTAGTTGTTTTGAGGTTTTCTGTAGGGGTTTTGGTTAGTTTGCTGCTGGTTGTGGTTTTGGTTGTTTCTTAAAGTGTTTTGGTTTGAGTTTCTCTGCCATGGTTGTTGATTTTGGATGTGATTGTCTCCCCACCTAAGGTTTGGGTGGTTCTTCCAAGAAGGGTTGTAAGTGTCACCATATACTTCATTTGGTCCAGAATTTTGGTTGTGCATGTACTGGACTTGTTCTTGCTGTTGCTCCTCTTGAGTCTCTTCACTCTGTCCCCATGTGGTTGATGGTTGGCTAATGTTGACCGCTGCAACTTGGAGACTATCAATTCTCTTAGCCATTTGCTCAAATTGTTGTTGAAATTGCTGTTGCATCATCTTGTTTTGAGCTAGGATTGAATCCACTCCGTCTAGTTCCATTACTCCTCTTCTTTGTGATGGTTGGCGGCTTCTTTGATGAGCAAAGAAATATTGATTGTTGGCCACCATGTCCACAAGATTCTGAGCTTCCTCAGCAGTTTTCATTAATTGTAGTGAACCTCCAGCAGAATGATCTAATGCTTCCTGAGATTTCAATGTAAGGCCTTCATAGAAATTTTGCAGCACGTCCCATTCATTGAACATCTCTGGAGGGCACTTTCTGATTAAGGCTTTGTACCTCTCCCATGCTTCATACAAGGATTCAGCATCTAATTGTGTGAACGTCTGCACCTCAGTTTTCAGCCTGATGACTCTCTGGGGTGGATAGAATTTGGCTAGAAATTTAGTCACCAAGTCATCCCAACTAGTGATACTTGCTTGGGGAAAAGTTTCAAGCCATTGTGCAGCCTTATCCCTTAATGAGAACGGGAACAGCAGAAGCTTGTAGGTTTCAGGATTCACACCATTGGATTTGACAGTGTCACAGATCCTCAAGAAAGTAGATAGATGTTGATTTGGATCCTCCAATGGTCCTCCTCCAAATGAGCAGTTGTTCTGGACCAATGTGATGAGTTGTGGCTTCAGTTCAAAGTTATTTGCATTGACATTAGGGGTGAGAATGCTGCTTCCACAATGTCTAGCATTTGCAAAAGTATAGGAAGCCAATACTCTCCTCTGTTGTGGTGGATTATTAACTCCTCCTCCTGGATTAGATGTATCTCCTTCCATCTCGTGGAATTCTTCGTCTGATTCTTCTTCTCCAACAATACTTTTCCCTCTTTCG
>NC_142442.1:57415000-57425000 GCF_059453495.1 Arachis ipaensis
CAACGGAGAAAGGGCGCGTTGCAACGTTGGCTGGGAGCGTTGCAACGGATGCTGGTGACGTTGCAACGGAGGCAGGGCGCGTTGCAACGTTGGCTGGGGGCGTCGCAACGGAGGCAGGTCGCGTTGCCACGGTTGCTGGTGACGTTGCAACGGAGGCAGGGCGCGTTGCAACGTTGGCTGGGGGCGTTGCAACGGATGCTGGGCGCATTGCAACGTTGGCTGGGGGCAGTGCAACGGATGCTGGGGTCGGTGCAACGTTGGCCGTGCGCGTTGCAACAGAGGCAGGGCGCGTTGCAACGGATGCTGGTGACGTTGCAACGGAGGTAGGGCGCGTTGCAACGTTGGCTGGGAGCGTTGCAACGGAGGCAGGGCGCGTTGCAACGTTGGCTGGGGGCGTTGCAACGGATGCTGGGGACGGTGCAACGTTGGCTGGGCGCGTTGCAACGGAGGCAGGGTGCGTTGCAACGGATGCTGGGTTAGGTGCATCGTTGGCTGGTTTCGTTGCAACGGAGGCACCCGCCGTTGCAACGATGGCTCGGAGCGTTGCAACGGAGGAGCCAAATTTTCATATCTCATAATTGGCTCGTGCATTTTTTCTAAAATTTTGAGGGAACCTTGGTAATATTATGTGAAGGCTGCACAAAAAAATCCAGGTCAAAAATCGCACGTTTGCTCCGTTTTTCATTTTTTTTGAATTTCCGGCTTTCCGGGCGGTAAAAAAATCGGCAAAAAAAATCGGCACGGTGTAAATTCACCAAATTTGGGGGATGGAAAGATCTTATTTTTCTAGAGGTTTTTGCAAAAAACGGCGTCAAAATTCGACCTCTAGAGCACTTTCCTTGAGTATGTCTCCTCACGGAAAAGGACGTCTACCCGTGGCACTTTGGTAATGGCTCGGCAGCCTATTATAGGGGGGAGGGGTGTCATGATGCTGAAACTCGAGTTGCCCAAAGGCTTGCTGGGCGCAATGCCAGCAAGATGCACGTTGCCTTGCCATCCCCTAGGCACACTAGCAAGCACGTTGTGGTTGTGGTGTGCCGCCGGGCTCCCCCGCCCCCCACGGAGGCACCCGCCGTTGCAACGATGGCTCGGAGCGTTGCAACGGAGGAGCCAAATTTTCATATCTCAGAATTGGCTCGTGCATTTTTCGTGAAATATTATGTGAAGGCTGCACAAAAAAATCCAGGTCAAAAATCGCAGGTTTGCTCCGTTTTTCATTTTTTTTGAATTTCCGGCATTCCGGGCGGTAAAAAAATCGTCAAAAAAAATCGGCACGGTGTAAATTCACCAAATTTGGAGGATGGAAAGATCTTATTTTTCTAGAGGTTGTTGCAAAAAACGGCGTCAAAATTCGACCTCTAGAGCACTTTCCTTTAGTATGTCTCCTCACGGAAAAGGACGTCTACCCGTGGCACTTTGGTAATGGCTCGGCAGCCTATTATAGGGGGGAGGGGTGTCGTGATGCTGAAACTCGAGTTGCCCAAAGGCTTGCTGGGCGCAATGCCAGCAAGATGCACGTTGCCTTGCCATCCCCTAGGCACACTAGCAAGCACGTTGTGGTTGTGGTGTGCCGCCGGGCTCCCCCGCCCAACACGGAGGCACCCGCCGTTGCAACGATGGCTCGGAGCGTTGCAACGGAGGAGCCAAATTTTCATATCTCAGAATTGGCTCGTGCATTTTTCGTGAAATTTTGAGGGAACCTTGGTAATATTATGTGAAGGTTGCACAAAAAAATCCAGGTCAAAAATCGCAGGTTTGCTCCGTTTTTCATTTTTTTTTGAATTTCCGGGATTCCGGGCGGTAAAAAATCGTTAAAAAAAATCGGCACGGTGTAAATTCACCAAATTTGGAGGATGGAAAGATCTTATTTTTCTAGAGGTTGTTGCAAAAAACGGCGTCAGAATTCGACCTCTAGAGCACTTTCCTTGAGTATGTCTCCTCACGGAAAAGGACGTCTACCCGTGGCACTTTGGTAATGGCTCGGCAGCCTATTATAGGGGGGAGGGGTGTCGTGCTGCTGAAACTCGAGTTGCCCAAAGGCTTGCTGGGCGCAATGCCAGCAAGATGCACGTTGCCTTGCCATCCCCTAGGCACACTGATGAGTATTTTGGTGAAAAATAAATTTCTCCCAAAACACACAAATCTAACCGGCAAGTGCACCGGGTCGCATTAAGTAATAAAAACTCACGGGAGTGAGGTCGATCCCACAGGGATTGATGGATCAAGCAATTTTAGTGGGTGATTAGTTTAGTCAAGCTAACATTGAGTGGTTGGGTGAAATTTTGTGAGCAGAATGTAAAATACAGAGAATTTAAAGTTGCAGAAAATAAATGTGCAGAAACTTAAAGTGCAAGAAAAGTAAATTGCAGAAACTTAATTTGCAAGAAATGTAAATTGCATTAAATGTAAAGGGAATTGGGAATTGGATTTGCAGAAATTAAACAAGGAAAAGTTAAATTGCAACAAGCAGAGAAGTAAAAGATGGATTTGATTGATTCGGAACCAAAACAGAAATGTAAATAAACATGAAAAGCAATAAACAGAGAATGTAAAATTGGAATTAAGATCTCAGGACCCAAGAGACTAGATAACTAAGTCTAGATCTCAATGCCTTCCTAGATCCAACAAGAACAATTGCAAGAGAAATTAAAGAAAAGTAAATTGCAGAAGCCAAGAGAATGTGAAGTAGTAAACAGGAATGGAAATTCAATTGTGCAGAGAAAGTAAACAAGAAAATTCTCAAGGTGAGATTGAAACAGAATTTCTTCAATTCTCAACCCAAGATTCAAAACGAAATTGAAAACTAAGAGAGAGCTCTCAAATCCTAATGCTCCCTAGTGGAGCCCGCCTCCCTACAAATATGAAACAGATGCCTATTTATAGGCATTTTTACAAAATAAAAATGAAATTCAAAACAAATTACAATTAAAATAAAATTTCTATTCTAACTATCTCTTGTGCCTCTGAGTTGTGTCAATTGGGCCTTTGCTCTTGATGGAATTGGGTTGAAAGAGACCTTGGTTGATTGCTCTTGAAGTTTGAAGAAGAACCAAAGTGAACCAATTGAACCGGGTTTGAGGTTAGCCAAAGTTGGACCTAAAGTTTGAGCCAAAGTTAGGGGTCTAACTTTGGCTCCAACTTTTCACATCAGCAAACACAATCTGCTGGTATGGACGTTGGTGCCAACGTTAGGGGTCTAACTTTGACCCTAACGTTGGCCTCCCTTATGCACATTTATGGCGCCAACTTTGTCCTCTTGTCATGTTGCCAATTTTATGCCCAATATAGACTATCATATATGGTTGGAAAGCTCTGAATGTCAGCTTTCTAACCCACTTGGAATCACTTCAATTGGACATCTACAACTCAAGTTATGATCATTTGAAGAGGGTATGGTCGCTGGCTTTGGTGTGCAGCGTTTGAGGTAACGTTAGCCCTCAAACGTTGGCGAAAACGCCAGTTCTGGAGGCTCAAATGTATTGTCCACCCCATACTATTATACATTGTTGGAAAGCCCTGGATGTCTACTTTCCAATGCCGTTGGGAGCACATTATTTGGAGATCTACAGCTCGAGTTATACTCCATCAAAGGTGCAGAGGTCAAGTGGCCTCACTGCATGTTGCCACCATGTTCATTTATGCACATTGCGGGGCAGTTTTCTCCCTCAATTTTAGTGTCCACCATGCAGTGCCATATATGCTTGGAAAGCTCTTGATTCCTACTTTCCAATGCTTCTTGAATCACCTCATTTGGAGCTCTGTAGCTCAAGTTATTCTTGTTGGAAGTATACCCCTTGTATGTCTTGTGGTGTGTGGCGCCAACGTTAGGGGTCTTTCTCCCTTATGTTTTCATGTGCCAATGTTAGCCTCCAAGTTAGGGGGCTAACGTTGGCGCAAACGTTGGTGCCCAGGGGAGAAACTCTCAAGTTCCAACGTTAGCCTCCAAGTTAGGGGGCTAACGTTGGAGCTAACGTTGGCCTCTTCCTTGAATGTTTATGTGCCAACGTTAGCCTCCAAGTTAGGGGGCTAACGTTGGCTCAAACGTGGGGAGCCCAGGGAGTAATCTTCATGCCTAACGTTAGCCTCCAAGTTAGGGGGCTAACGTTGGGGCTAACTTCATGCCTTCCTGGTTCAATTTTCAATTATTCCATTGTCCTCTCTTCACTCCTAGCCATTCCTCTTTGCTTCAACCTTTCTCCAAGCTTTCTTCACCTATCATTAATCAACCAAACTCATCAAAGCTATGCTCAAAATCATGAGATATTCATTCTTTCATAATATGCAAAAAATATAGCATAAAACCTCATAAAATGGCATAAATTCATACATGGTTGATTAAATCAAAGGAAGCATGAAAATCTACCCAATTGGCTTGCTTATGGCTCAAGAAAGTGCATAATTCAATTGAAAACAAAAGAAAAAGGCTAGTTAAAATAGGCTAAGATGACTTGTCATCACAACACCAAACTTAAAGCTTGCTTGTCCCCAAGCAAGAAAAGAATCATGCAATAAAGATTGACAATCCAAGGCAAGAAGAATAGCAACTCAATGTTCATGGTAAGCTAGTTTTCTAAGCATACTACAATCACAAAAGAAATGTAAATGATTGATGCTTCCATCTAGCTCAATTTATGAAATCTTTTTCTTATATTTCTTCCTTGAAACAAGCTTTTGATTTTCTTATTAGCTTCTCCTTTTTGGGTGCTTTGCCCCATGAGTTGATAACAAAGCTACGACTTCTAAATGCTTTGTTTTCAAGTATTACCACTTGATACATAAGCACCACAAGCATTTGATTAGATGACTTCATTAAGCTCATTTTTCTTTTCTTTTCTTAACTCTCTAATCATTGATGCTCAGAGCCTTGAGCTTTGAGGGAGTGCTTTTGCACTTTGAGCCTAGCCTTGACTTCTAAGTGTTTTGTTTTCAAGCATTTGGCTTGATACATAAACACCACAAGTACTTAGCAAATAAATTACCATTGGTACTCAGAGCCTTCAGCTTTCTCACTCTTTCCCTTTTTCTTTTCTTGCTTTATTTTTGCATTTGCTTTCAAGGTTTTAATGATTTTCAAAAGATTTCACAAAATGTCCTAGATGAAAACTTCAATTAAGTAAAATCCAATGCAATTAAGCAACAATCAAACATACTAGCTTCCCAATACTTTTATGCACATGCTAAAATCTTCTTTAATGCCTTGTTTGTTTATGATCATGATACTTTGTTGCTTTTGAATTCACAAAACTCAAGTTGGTATTCATAATGACACAGCACCATGTTGCAAATTAAAAATCAACTATGCCTTTTCATACACACATGCATACAGAGAAGGTAAAGACAATCATGCAGTTTATAGTGCTTGAAACAAATGAGAGGAAAAGGAACTTTACAACCTTGTAGTTCATCTTCTCTATTGTTGTCATTTTCCTCCCATTCTCTTCCTTCCCATACCAAACTAAGAATGCTTGCTTATCCTCAAGCAACTATTAGAACCGTGGCTGTGGGGCTAAGATGGATCATGAATGTCTTACACAAGGAATGTTAGTAGTACATGTGTTTCAAGCAAGCAAAATTAAAGATAATAATCAAGGCACAAGATACAGAGACATTGTGATTGCATACTTAAGAAGGTGAGCATAATACTTTGCATAGAAGATAAGTGGCACACCAAACTTAGTGTGACACTTTCACTTTGGAATCAATGCAAGTATTCAGTCAAGATTTGAAGCAAATTGTGTTGCATAGCAACACCAAACTTAGAATGCAATCCTATGTCCATTTATTTGAACTAAAACTAAACAAAAAAAACTGTTATATGTTAAATACAATCACCAAATGAAGAGTCTGTTATGAATAAGGATGTCTTGGTGATGTATTAACAAAAACAGTTAATGAAGGAAAGCATTAAAAACAAGTAAATAAATGAAACAAAGAGAAAACAAAAATTATCCAACTAAGAAGAAAAATAACACTGTAAAAGGCAATATGATTATACAGACAAGTGATGTTGCTGGATTGATTTGCATAGAAAAATAGGTGGCACACCAAACTTAGAATCTTGGTGTGTCACTTTCATGTAAAATTGATGCAATCATCCATGAAGATGGAAAACAGTTTGTTGCAGGGCAACACCAAACTTATAATGTGATCATATGCCAATTTATTGAAATTTAAACAAAGCAAGGAAAAGAAATGTACCTACTGTCTACCTGTTCTTTACTTTCTTCCTCTTCTTCCAATTTGTTAAGAGAAATGACTTCAAAGGAGGAGAAGTTTCAGCTAGTGCCCCCTGTCTTGGTCTCTCCTCAGCAAGCTTCCTTGTGAAATTGGCTTGATTGATCTTGCTTGCTGGATCAGGGGGAGGATTGTTTGCAGTTGACCTTCTCATGAATGTTGTCCTTGGTGTCTTGGTCACAGTCCTCTTCTTGGTGCTTTTGTTAATTGCCTTCACTTCTTGGATGTCAAGACATGGTTGCTGTGTGATTATTGGAGTGATTTCTTCATTCAGGGCCCCTTGTATTGGTGGTTCCATGAACTCCTCCTTTATGTACTTCTCTGCATCACTTGAGTTTGGAATGACTTCTTCACTTTCTTGCTCCTCCACTTCCTCTTTTACACCCAACATTTGTTTCAATCGCTCTATCATGGGGGAGGTTTGTCGATCTTCCCAACATTTCTTCATCTCCTCGTCATACCTTTCAATCATGGATTCAAATGTTGAGGCGTTTTGGTCCAGGGAGGTTTGTGAGAGTTGTGAGTCTTCATGTTCTCTTGTCATCTCAAGTGTAGTTTCAGGTTCAACCACCTCATTCTTCATTGAAAGTTCACTTGATGCAGTGGCCTCCTTATCTTGCTCTTCCACTTTCTCCTTCATATCCATCAGTTGGCCTTCATTTTTCTTGCTCAGTGGTTCTAAGTGTTTCCTTATTTTCTCTAAATCTTCATTCATATTTTTTAAGAGACTTTCTTCCCTTTTCCAGGCTTGTTGTTGTTCCTTCATGAATTGTTCTTGTCTTTTCAACAATTCTTTGAATTTTTGAAGTGGATCTTCATTTTGCTCTTCCACCTCCTCCTTTTTTGCAATTTCACTTAACACAGGGACCTTGCATTCTTGTTTTTCCATTTTCTCCTTCCTTGCATTCAACAATTGGCCTGCCATCACTTCCATGTTTTTGAATGAATTCTCTTGCTCGTTCCAAGATCTTTGCACCTCCCTCTCATATTTTTCAAACATGATCTCTAGCTTTGAGAGGCCTAGGTTCGTGGAAGTTTGTGTTGAGGCATATTTAGGTGATGAAGAATTTTCAAATGTAGAAGTGGGCGGTGAGGTTGGACAATCTCTCATGTGAGTTGACTGCTCAGAATTTGCAGTTTCTTGGTAATACTCCCAGCCACCATTGAAATAATGACTTGAATCATTTTGTGGTGGAGGGAAATATCCCATATGTTTTTCTTTCTCATCTTGTGGTTCTGAAGCATGGCTCCATGAATTGGAGAGCCCAGAATTTGAAGTTTCTTGGTGATATTCCCATCCATCATTAGAGATTGGTGATGGTGGGTGATATCCCATAGAATTTGTTTGATCATGAGATGAGTTGAACTCCATTTGAGTTTTGTAAAACACACAACCAAGGAAAATTGAAATTACTCATATCAGAGATGAGAATTTCTTAGTGAGGCAAAAACTCAAACACCTTGGTTTCACTTTGAAACAGAAACCAAAAATAAAGAAAATGCTTAATCTAGACTTCTCACCCACTTAATCATTGTTGATCTAATCAATCCCCGGCAACGGCGCCAAAAACTTGATGAGTATTTTGGTGAAAAATAAATTTCTCCCAAAACACACAAATCTAACCGGCAAGTGCACCGGGTCGCATCAAGTAATAAAAACTCACGGGAGTGAGGTCGATCCCACAGGGATTGATGGATCAAGCAATTTTAGTGGGTGATTAGTTTAGTCAAGCTAACATTGAGTGGTTGGGTGAAATTTTGAGAGCAGAATGTAAAATACAGAGAATTTAAAGTTGCAGAAAATAAATGTGCAGAAACTTAAAGTGCAAGAAAAGTAAATTGCAGAAACTTAATTTGCAAGAAATGTAAATTGCATTAAATGTAAAGGGAATTGGGAATTGGATTTGCAGAAATTAAACAAGGAAAAGTTAAATTGCAACAAGCAGAGAAGTAAAAGATGGATTTGATTGATTCGGAACCAAAACAGAAATGTAAATAAACATGAAAAGCAATAAACAGAGAATGTAAAATTGGAATTAAGATCTCAGGACCCAAGAGACTAGATAACTAAGTCTAGATCTCAATGCCTTCCTAGATCCAACAAGAACAATTGCAAGAGAAATTAAAGAAAAGTAAATTGCAGAAGCCAAGAGAATGTGAAGTAGTAAACAGGAATGGAAATTCAATTGTGCAGAGAAAGTAAACAAGAAAATTCTCAAGGTGAGATTGAAACAGAATTTCTTCAATTCTCAACCCAAGATTCAAAACGAAATTGAAAACTAAGAGAGAGCTCTCAAATCCTAATGCTCCCTAGTGGAGCCCGCCTCCCTACAAATATGAAACAGATGCCTATTTATAGGCATTTTTACAAAATAAAAATGAAATTCAAAACAAATTACAATTAAAATAAAATTTCTATTCTAACTATCTCTTGTGCCTCTGAGTTGTGTCAATTGGGCCTTTGCTCTTGATGGAATTGGGTTGAAAGAGACCTTGGTTGATTGCTCTTGAAGTTTGAAGAAGAACCAAAGTGAACCAATTGAACCGGGTTTGAGGTTAGCCAAAGTTGGACCTAAAGTTTGAGCCAAAGTTAGGGGTCTAACTTTGGCTCCAACTTTTCACATCAGCAAACACAATCTGCTGGTATGGACGTTGGTGCCAACGTTAGGGGTCTAACTTTGACCCTAACGTTGGCCTCCCTTATGCACATTTATGGCGCCAACTTTGTCCTCTTGTCATGTTGCCAATTTTATGCCCAATATAGACTATCATATATGGTTGGAAAGCTCTGAATGTCAGCTTTCTAACCCACTTGGAATCACTTCAATTGGACATCTACAACTCAAGTTATGATCATTTGAAGAGGGCATGGTCGCTGGCTTTGGTGTGCAGCGTTTGAGGTAACGTTAGCCCTCAAACGTTGGCGAAAACGCCAGTTCTGGAGGCTCAAATGTATTGTCCACCCCATACTATTATACATTGTTGGAAAGCCCTGGATGTCTACTTTCCAATGCCGTTGGGAGCACATTATTTGGAGATCTACAGCTCGAGTTATACTCCATCAAAGGTGCAGAGGTCAAGTGGCCTCACTGCATGTTGCCACCATGTTCATTTATGCACATTGCGGGGCAGTTTTCTCCCTCAATTTTAGTATCCACCATGCAGTGCCATATATGCTTGGAAAGCTCTTGATTCCTACTTTTCAATGCTTCTTGAATCACCTCATTTGGAGCTCTGTAGCTCAAGTTATTCTTGTTGGAAGTATACCCCTTGTATGTCTTGTGGTGTGTGGCGCCAACGTTAGGGGTCTTTCTCCCTTATGTTTTCATGTGCCAATGTTAGCCTCCAAGTTAGGGGGCTAACGTTGGCGCAAACGTTGGTGCCCAGGGGAGAAACTCTCAAGTTCCAACGTTAGCCTCCAAGTTAGGGGGCTAACGTTGGAGCTAACGTTGGCCTCTTCCTTGAATGTTTATGTGCCAACGTTAGCCTCCAAGTTAGGGGGCTAACGTTGGCTCAAACGTGGGGAGCCCAGGGAGTAATCTTCATGCCTAACGTTAGCCTCCAAGTTAGGGGGCTAACGTTGGGGCTAACTTCATGCCTTCTTGGTTCAATTTTCAATTATTCCATTGTCCTCTCTTCACTCCTAGCCATTCCTCTTTGCTTCAACCTTTCTCCAAGCTTTCTTCACCTATCATTAATCAACCAAACTCATCAAAGCTATGCTCAAAATCATGAGATATTCATTCTTTCATAATATGCAAAAAAT
>NC_142442.1:57485000-57487500 GCF_059453495.1 Arachis ipaensis
GCAACGGATGCTGGTGACGTTGCAACGGAGGCAGGGCGCGTTGCAACGTTGGCTGGGGGCGTTGCAACGGAGGCAGGTCGCGTTGCCACGGTTGCTGGTGACGTTGCAACGGAGGCAGGGCGCGTTGCAACGGATGCTGGTGACGTTGCAACGGATGCTGGTGACGTTGCAACGGAGGCAGGGCGCGTTGCAACGTTGGCTGGGAGCGTTGCAACGGATGCTGGTGACGTTGCAACGGAGGCAGGGCGCTTTGCAACGTTGGCTGGGGGCGTCGCAAGGGAGGCAGGTCACGTTGCCACGGTTGCTGGTGACGTTGCAACGGAGGCAGGGCGCGTTGCAACGTTGGCTGGGCGCGTTGCAACGGATGCTGGGCGCGTTGCAACGTTGGCTGGGGGCAGTGCAACGGATGCTGGGGTCGGTGCAACGTTGGCCGTGCGCGTTGCAACGGAGGCAGGGCGCGTTGCAACGGATGCTGGTGACGTTGCAACGGAGGCAAGGCGCGTTGCAACGTTGGCTGGGAGCGTTGCAACGGAGGCAGGGCGCGTTGCAACGTTGGCTGGGGGCGTTGCAACGGATGCTGGGGACGGTGCAACGTTGGCTGGGCGCGTTGCAACGGAGGCAGGGTGCGTTGCAACGGATGCTGGGTTAGGTGCATCGTTGGCTGGTTTCGTTGCAACGGAGGCACCCGCCGTTGCAACGATGGCTCGGAGCGTTGCAACGAAGGAGCCAAATTTTCATATCTCATAATTGGCTCGTGCATTTTTTCTAAAATTTTGAGGGAACCTTGGTAATATTATGTGAAGGCTGCACAAAAAAATCCAGGTCAAAAATCGCACGTTTGCTCCGTTTTTCATTTTTTTTTGAATTTCCGGCTTTCCGGGCGGTAAAAAAATCGGCAAAAAAAATCGGCACGGTGTAAATTCACCAAATTTGGAGGATGGAAAGATCTTATTTTTCTAGAGGTTGTTGCAAAAAACGGCGTCAAAATTCGACCTCTAGAGCACTTTCCTTTAGTATGTCTCCTCACGGAAAAGGACGTCTACCTGTGGCACTTTGGTAATGGCTCGGCAGCCTATTATAGGGGGGAGGGGTGTCGTGATGCTGAAACTCGAGTTGCCCAAAGGCTTGCTGGGCGCAATGCCAGCAAGATGCACGTTGCCTTGCCATCCCCTAGGCACACTAGCAAGCACGTTGTGGTTGTGGTGTGCCGCCGGGCTCCCCCTACCCCCACGGAGGCACCCGCCGTTGCAACGATGGGTCGGAGCGTTGCAACGGAGGAGCCAAATTTTCATATCTCAGAATTGGCTCGTGCATTTTTCGTGAAATTTTGAGGGAACCTTGGTAATATTATGTGAAGGCTGCACAAAAAAATCCAGGTCAAAAATCGCAGGTTTGCTCCGTTTTTCATTTTTTTTGAATTTCCGGCATTCCGGGCGGTAAAAAAATCGTCAAAAAAATCGGCATGGTGTAAATTCACCAAATTTGGAGGATGGAAAGATCTTATTTTTCTAGAGGTTGTTGCAAAAAACGGCGTCAAAATTCGACCTCTAGAGCACTTTCCTTTAGTATGTCTCCTCACGGAAAAGGACGTCTACCCGTGGCACTTTGGTAATGGCTCGGCAGCCTATTATAGGGGGGAGGGGTGTCATGATGCTGAAACTCGAGTTGCCCAAAGGCTTGCTGGGCGCAATGCCAGCAAGTTGCACGTTGCCTTGCCATCCCCTAGGCACACTAGCAAGCACGTTGTGGTTGTGGTGTGCCGCCGGGCTCCCCCGCCCCCCACGGAGGCACCCGCCGTTGCAACGATGGCTCGGAGCGTTGCAACGGAGGAGCCAAATTTTCATATCTCAGAATTGGCTCGTGCATTTTTCGTGAAATTTTGAGGGAACCTTGGTAATATTATGTGAAGGCTGCACAAAAAAATCCAGGTCAAAAATCGCAGGTTTGCTCCGTTTTTCATTTTTTTTGAATTTCCGGCATTCCGGGCGGTAAAAATATCGTCAAAAAAAATCCACATGGTGTAAATTCACCAAATTTGGAGGATGGAAAGATCTTATTTTTCTAGAGGTTTTTGCAAAAAACGGCGTCAAAATTCGACCTCTAGAGCACTTTCCTTGAGTATGTCTCCTCACGGAAAAGGATGTCTACCCGTGGCACTTTGGTAATGTCTCGGCAGCCTATTATAGGGGGGAGGGGTGTCGTGCTGCTGAAACTCGAGTTGCCCAAAGGCTTGCTGGGCGCAATGCCAGCAAGATGCACGTTGCCTTGCCATCCCCTAGGCACACTAGCAAGCACGTTGTGGTTGTGGTGTGCCGCCGGGGTCCCCCGCCCCGGGTCCAAGGTCGAGCACGGGCGTCTGGCTGCTGCGAACCCCGATCACCGAAGGACCAACAAGAAGGGAAACACGTCCGTGCACGGCCCACCTAGGCACCACCTAGGGAGCATGGCGTGGTGGAGTTGTGCCTTGGGCACACGCTCGGGGCAACACCTTGAGCTCGGC
>NC_142442.1:57515000-57517500 GCF_059453495.1 Arachis ipaensis
GCGTTGCAACGAAGGAGCCAAATTTTCATATCTCATAATTGGCTCGTGCATTTTTTCTAAAATTTTGAGGGAACCTTGGTAATATTATGTGAAGGCTGCACAAAAAAATCCAGGTCAAAAATCGCACGTTTGCTCCGTTTTTCATTTTTTTTGAATTTCTGGCTTTCCGGGCGGTAATAAAATCGGCAAAAAAAATCGACACGGTGTAAATTCACCAAATTTGGGGGATGGAAAGATCTTATTTTTCTAGAGGTTGTTGCAAAAAATGGCGTCAAAATTAGACCTCTAGATCACTTTCCTTGAGTATGTCTCTTCACGGAAAAGGACGTCTACCCGTGGCACTTTGGTAATGGCTCGGCAGCCTATTATAGGGGGGAGGGGTGTCACGCTGCTGAAACTCGAGTTGCCCAAAGGCTTGCTGGGCGCAATGCCAGCAAGATGCACGTTGCCTTGCCATCCCCTAGGCACACTAGCAAGCACGTTGTGGTTGTGGTGTGCCGCCGGGCTCCCCCGCCCCCAACGGAGGCACCCGCCGTTGCAACGATGGCTCGGAGCGTTGCAACGGAGGAGCCAAATTTTCATATCTCAGAATTGGCTCGTGCATTTTTCGTGAAATTTTGAGGGAACCTTGGTAATATTATGTGAAGGCTGCACACAAAAATCCAGGTCAAAAACGCACGTTTGCCTCGTTTTTCATTTTTTTTGAATTTCCGGCTTTCCGGGCAGTAAAAAAATCGTCAAAAAAATCCACATGGTGTAAATTTACCAAATTTGGAGGATGGAAAGATCTTATTTTTCTAGAGGTTGTTGCAAAAAACGGCGTCAAAATTCGACCTCTAGAGCACTTTCCTTGAGTATGTCTCCTCACGGAAAAGGATGTCTACCCGTGGCACTTTGGTAATGGCTCGGCAGCCTATTATAGGGGGGAGGGGTGTCGTGCCTGCTGAAACTTGAGTTGCCCAAAGGCTTGCTGGGCACAATGCCAGCAAGATGCACGTTGCCTTGCCATCCTCTAGGCACACTAGCAAGCACGTTGTGGTTGTGGTGTGCCGCCGGGGTCCCCCGCCCCGGGTCCAAGGTCGAGCACGGGCGTCTGGCTGCGGCGAACCCCGATCACCGAAGGACCAACAAGAAGGGAAACACGTCCGTGCACGGCCCACCTAGGCACCACCTAGGGAGCATGGCGTGGTGGAGTTGTGCCTTGGGCACACGCTCGGGGCAACACCTTGTGCTCGGCCCAAGACTAGGGGGATCATCCCAAGTCCGAGCACGACGTGGGAACGGCGGGCGGCCTGTTCGCCCCCGCGAGGGGCAACGCGTCTTGCGCAGCCCAACGCTTGGCCAGGCCTAGTGTGGCGCACGACGCGGATGATGGATATGCGTGCGGCAGCGGGTGTCGTGGGCAGGGGGCAACGCGACGTGCTCGTCCCAGCACTTTGAGGGGGCACGTTGCGGAAGACGGTTACCTGTTCGTGTCCACTCCCGAGTGGCAACGTGTCGTGCTCGCCCTACATCTAGGGTCGACGTACGACGGTGCCCGATGCGGTGTGGGTTGGGCGTGTTGCTTAAGACGGTGCGGCTGTTCGGCTATCGCTCGAAGCACCTCACGCATCTGTCTGTCCCTTGAATATTCTTCGTCGCTTCCCCCGATCCCTGCCCAGTGGCGCTGACTCGGCTACCTCGTGCGCTTCCGCTTGCCTGCACGCGCCTAGGCGTGCGGGGTGCGGTTCGTCTGGGCGTGCTGTGTTTGCGGACCGTGGTGGCGGATGAGCGGTGTGTGGGTTGTGCGTGTGGCTTTATCTAGACGGTGCAGCTGTTCGGTTATCGTCCGAAGCGCCTGACGGTTCGGGCTGTCCCTCGAGTCTCCTTCGTCCCTTCCTTTGAAACCTGTCCAGCGGCGTTGGCTCGGCCCTCCCGTATGCTTCCGCTTGCCTGCACGCGCCTAGGCGTGCGGGGCGCGGTTCGTCTGGGTGTGCTGTGTTTGCGGACCGTGGTGGCGGATGAGCGGTGTGTGGGTTGTGCGTTGATGCTACGATTTTAAGAAATTGCACGATCGGCAAAAATTCCTTCCGGCAAGTGCACCGGTTATCGTCAAGTAAAAACTCACAGTAGAGTGAGGTCGAATCCCACAAGGATTGGTTGAGTGAGCAATTCGGATTAGAAGTGTGTTCTAGTTGAGCGGAATCAAGATTTAGATGAGAATTGCGGAATGTAAAATTGCATGAATTAAAGAGCGAGAAGCTAAATTGCTGAAATTAAAAAGGGATCGGGGTGATTGCATGAATTTAATTGCAGAATGTAAAGAGAAGTGATAGATCAGAAATGGGGAATTCATTGGGTTTCAGGAGATATTGAGATCTCCGAATCAAACATTTTTTTCTTTCCCTTCCTCAACCAATGCATTCATTGAATTTTGCTTGGCAATCTTATATGATTGGATCCCAATCCCTTGGCTCACCAATTCTCTCTAAAAACAAACAAATTCCCAATCCCTTGGTTT
>NC_142442.1:57527500-57535000 GCF_059453495.1 Arachis ipaensis
GTGCACCGGTTATCGTCAAGTAAAAACTCACAATAGAGTGAGGTCGAATCCCACAAGGATTGGTTGAGTGAGCAATTCGGATTAGAAGTATGTTCTAGTTGAGCGGAATCAAGATTTAGATGAGAATTGCGGAATGTAAAATTGCATGAATTAAAGAGCGAGAAGCTAAATTGCTGAAATTAAAAGGGATGGGGTGATTGCATGAATTTAATTACAGAATGTAAAGAGAAAGTGGTAGATCAGAAATGGGGAATTCATTGGGTGTTAGGAGATATTGAGATCTCCGAATCAAAACATTTTTATTCCTTCCTCAACCAATGCATTCATTGAATTTTGCTTGGCAATCTTATATGATTGGATCCCAATCCCTTGGCTCACCAATTCTCTCTAAAAACGAACAAATTCCCAATCCCTTGGTTTAAATGTTCATAAGAAGAGATGATGCTCGATCACTGATTATACCACACAGTTTCATGAACCACAATTTGGTAGGATTACATGTCACAATATCCATCCAAACCCCAATCCAATTCACTGTGAGAAAGCTTCTCTAGCATGAATCCTCCATTCCTTTCCCAAGGTTCCGAAGGATTCCAATTATGGGTAGTTTCTTTCCCAAGACAACTACCCAATGGAATTAGATCGAGAAGCTTTCTAACAAAATTCAAGAGAAAAGATTGAAGAAGAAGATAAAACTATTATTGATTCATTGAATTACAATAGAGCTCCCTAACCCAATGAAAGGGGTTTAGTGAGTCATAGCTCTGAATTCAATTACAAAACTAAAAGAAAATGATCCAAAGTTCTCTCCCCATCCAAAAAGTCCTCCTCAGGGGCTGGATCCCCTTCCATCCCCGTCCCTAAGGCCTTTAAATAGGCTCCCTAAATTACAAAATGAAAATGAAATTCAAAGCAAATTACAATCAAATGAAAATAAACTATTCTAGATGATTCTTGTGGCCTTGATTTGGTGTTGATGATGGGCCTTGCTTGCTTGAAGGGTAGAGTGACATAATTGATCCAAAAAGGATAATGATCCATTAAACTACACTCAAACGTTGCACCCCCCTTTCTTGAGTCGTCACTTTGTTCTCTTGTCAACCTTGCCAATTTGATGCCAAATATAGACTATTATACCTCGTTGGAAAGCTCTGGATGTCTACTTTCCAATGCAACTGAAAGCGCATCATTTGGAGTTCTGTAACTCGAGTTATACTCCATGGAAGGTGAAGAGGTCAGCTGGCCTGATTGCATGTTGGTACTATGCTCTTCTATGCACATTACGGGGCTGTTTTCTCCCTCCATTTTTAGTATCCACCATGCATGCCATATATGCTTGGAAAGCTCTAGATGTCTTCTTTCCAATGCATTTTGAATCACCTCATTTGGAGTTTTGTAGCTCAAGTTATTTATGTTTGAAGAAGGCATGGTCAAGCTGTTCCATATAACACGTTTAAGCTCCAGTTTAAGCTTAAACTGGAGCTTAAACGCTGGCACTCCCTGGAGGCACAAGCTCGAGCACGTTTAAGCTTCAGTTTAAGGTTAAACTAAAGCTTAAACGTGGAAATGGAAGAAGGCAACCCTGGAGTGTGGAATTGTCGAACACGTTTAAGCTTCAGTTTAAGGTTAAACTGAAGCTTAAACGTGGAAATGGAAGAAGGCCATCCTGGTTCATTTCTCAATTCTGGCGTTTAACTTCCAGTTTAAGGTTAAACTGGAGGTTAAACGTGGAAATGCTTCATGGTGAGAGATTGTGTCGAACACGTTTAAGCTCCAGTTTAAGGTTAAACTGGAGCTTAAACGTGGAAATGCTCCCTTGGTGAAATTCTCATTCTGGCGTTTAACTTCCAGTTTAAGGTTAAACTGGAGGTTAAACGCCAGTTCCAGCATTTCTTAGCCTTCATGATTCTGGCGTTTAAGCTCCAGTTTAGGCTTAAACTGGAACTTAAACGCCATTTCCAGCATTATATGGTTTGGTAGTTTAAGTTCCAGTTTAAGCTTAAACTGGAACTTAAACTCCACATGTGATATTCAAGCTTCCTTTATTGATTTTGTTGCTTCCTTGCCTAGCCTCTTCTTCCCTGAAATCATCCAAACAATTGCATCAAAGTCTTGCAAAATTTCATGAGAAATCTTCCATTCATAGCATTCAAGTAATATAACTAAAAACTCATGGAATTTGCATCAAAATCATACTGTTTGGATGGTTCATTGCTTTGTTATTCATTTAACCATTCTTGGTTACTTTAAGCTCAAGAAAATGCATAAAACAACTAAAACTAACAGAAAAATGCTAGTGAAACTAGCCTAAGATGCCTTGGCATCACAACACCAAACTTAATATTTGCTTGTCCCTAAGCAAGTCCTGAGTTATTTGAGAAGAAAGTATGAAACAGAAAGCAATTACATTGGCTACATTAGTAAGCACTTGAAGTTCATCAGAAGGGTTTTATGCAGAAAGTTGTAGCATCACTTTTTCATTCTTATCAGGTAAGATTATCACTTTTTCATTGCATCCATCAAACACTGCTATGGCCTCTTGTTATTCTTATGTCCTTGGCACTTTTCTCTTCTTTGTTTTTCTTTTCTTTTTCTTAGAGCTCCTTTGCTCCTTGTTTGCTTAGTGTCATGTGTTGCACAAGCCTTTGGCATTTTCTTTTTCTTATCAGTGCACTACACATATCCACTACAGGCATTTTAGTTCACATTTCTTCTTGAGACATTGGTGCCCAGCACCTCTTTGTGTGACTAAATGTTTTGTATTTAGGTTGCTCTTGATAATGGACTTTTGGTTGATAATCCCGGGTTAGTTAACCCAAGTTACCAAGTGTTGAAACACTCCTCAGAACCTATTCATCCAAGCATATCCTTAATACATAAACACCACAGGCATTTGTCTCAGAAGTTCAAACCATTGGTGCCTAGCTTATTTTCTCAATTTTTTTTTGCTTTTTGGTTGCCCTTTTTCAGTGGCTTTTTCTTCTTATTTTTCTTTCTTTTTCATGGCCAAAGACATTTATTCATCAAGATCCATAGACAGTATTCAAACTTCTACACAAAAATGATAATTATACACTCAATTTCCAGTGATCTGGCTAAACAATCAAGCATGCATACCACCACTTAATTCTACTTGATTTGTCACTAATTGAGCCAAGCTACTTTTGTTCAAACTTTTCTTTTATTTTTGGAAACAGAACAAGCATGGCAAGCATTTGTTTCAGAAGGTGAAGTTATATCCAAACATCTAGGCATTCACTTTATTCAAAGCAGTAAACAGACACTCATACTAAAAACTTCACATTCCAGAAAGATTCAACAATTACAGTTTGAACCAGATCAAGCATGCTTTTGTTTGCCTTTTAAAGAATGGTCAAGGAACACCACCACCTTGTGAAATTTCTTGTTTTCTCTTTGTTGCCAGGAAACAATTTGATTTCTCCTTCTTCTCCTAGTTGTTGCTTCATGTTCTTTCTCAGATCCTTGTTTCCTTTCCTGCAAAGAGTGATGAAGTTGCTTGCTTCTCAAGCACTTGAGTGGTTAGCTCAACTATGTATGGGCAAGTGTCTGAGTCTTAAGTTGGTGTGTGAACACCAAACTTAGTCTCCTACTTACTCCTCTGCTCTTTGAGTCCTTGAATTCTCCTTGGAATGAAGTTGCTGCTAAGGATTTTAAGCATTCCTGTGATTGCTTAGAATGGTTGTTCCTTTCATATAATTCAAAGGTTGTTGTGTTCAGTTGATCTGTGTGGTGGAACACCAAACTTAGAGTCACACATTTCCCTTTGAATTATTGATCCACGAATTCATTGTTTGGTGTGAAACACCAAACTTAATTCTTTGCAATGCACAGAAACTACTTCACCTTTTTATTGAAACAAATAAAAGAAACAGCAAGGGAGTATTACCTCAGGTTGGGTTGCCTCCCAACAAGCGCTTCTTTAACGTCATTAGCTTGACGGTTGCCCCTTGTTAGGGTGGATTGTAGTGCTTGATGTCCTCTCCTCTCACTTTGAAAACGTCCCCATTTGATTCCTTCATGATTTCCAAATGTTCCATAGAAAGAACTTTCCTGATTGTGAACACTTGAGGGAGCTGGGAAGGAATGGTTTTGAGGCCAGGTGGGATTGGCAGATAATGACTTGATATCACTTTATCTCCCGGAGAGAAACCTTCAGTGGGAATTTTCTTGTTTCTCCACCCCCTTGGCACTTTCTTTACAATTCTTCCCTTTCTCTTGAGGATTTCTTCATTGACCCTTATGCCAGGAGGATCCTTCTGATCTGTTTCTATTGATTCTCGTGGCTTTAACTCTTGCAATTCTTGTTTGCCTTCCAAGGACTGTTTCAGAGTTTCAGCTGCTGGATTGCTTTCCTCCAAACACAGATGGCTACTATCATCCTTAGGCTTTTCAGGTTCTGGTTCAGGCTCAGATGCAGGTTTGAAAACATTGAAAATGAGCTGTTCATCATGTATTCTCAAGATTAGCTCTCCTTGTTCTACATCTATGAGCGCTCTAGCAGTGGCTAGAAATGGCCTTCCCAGAATGATAGGGTGTAGGTAGCTTTCCTCCATGTCCAAAATGACAAAGTCTGTGGGGAAGAAATAATTTCCCACTTTCACCAGCACATTCTCAACTACTCCTTCAGCTTGCTTCTGAGTTTTGTCAGCCAGTTGTATGATTACATCAGTGGATCTCACCTCATTCAGTTGTAGCCTCTTCATAAGAGTCAGAGGCATCACATTTATGCTAGCTCCTAGATCACAGAATCCTCTGTAAATTTTTGTTTCCCCTATGATGCAGGGGATATGAAAACTTCCTGGGTCTGTTTTCTTAGAGACTATGTCCTTCTTGATGAGGGCACTGCATTCTTTGTTCATTATTACAGTTTGTCCTCCCTTCAAAACTCTTTTCTTGCTCAGCAATTCCTTTAAATACTTGATATGTGTAGGCATCTGCTGGAGAATCTCAAGAAAGGGAATATTGATATGGAGAGACTTAAATGTCTCTAAAAACCTTGAATAGGTTTTCCCTTTTTCACCTCCTCCTAACCTCTGAGGAAATGGTGCTTTCGGTTGGTATGTTTCCAGCATGCCTTTTTGCAGTTCCTTGGCTTGCTCAGTTTCACTTTCCTGCTTAGCTTCTTCCACACCTTCCTTCAAGATTTCTGGCTCCTGTTCTGAGGGTCTGATTCCTTCTTCTTCTGAGACTTCCTTCAATATGGTGATGGCATTGCATTCTTCCCATCTCACTCCCTTTTGTTCCCCTTTAGGATTCTTTTCTGTGTCACTAGGGAACACTGCAGTTGACTTGGGGGCCTGTTGAGATAGCTCTCCTACTTGAGACTCTATCCTCTTGAGTTTTTCACCATGGTTCCTTAAGGTAGATCTCACATCATCCCTAAAGCTTTTCAACTCACTTATGTCCTGACCCATGGTTGCAAGCATTCCTTCTATCCTGTTTAATTGATCTTGAAATTGTTGGTTCGGATTAGGTTGGGTAGGTTGATTATTTTGGCCATGATATGATGGTTGGGAGTAAGTGTTTTGTGTGGCTTGGTATGATCTTTGGTTGGAGTTTTGGTATGTGGACTTGTTATGTTGGTTTTGCTGGTTTCCCCACCCAAAGTTTGGGTGGTTTTTCCAGCCTGGGTTGTAAGTGTTGGAATGTGAATCATATGGTTGCCTTTGTTGATTTCCTACATAATTGGCCTCTTCCCAATCACCTCCTTCAGTGCTTACTTCCCCTTGATCTTGTGTGTGTATTGCAGCCACTTGCTTTGTTTCTAATTTCCTGGTGAGCTCTGCTAGTTGCTTGGCAAACACCTTGCTTTGGGCTAAAATTGTATCAACATGGTTCAGCTCCATGACTCCCTTAGTGTTGTGTCTCTCTGAAGCATAGTAGTACTCATTCTCAGCCACTGTCTCAATCACTTCAATGGCTTCTTCCACAGTCTTTTTCCTGTTCAATGAACCTCCTGATGAATGGTCTACAGCCTTCCTTGATTCATAAGAAAGTCCATCATAGAAAATATGCAATTGCTCCCCCGCCCCCAACGGAGGCACCCGCCGTTGCAACGATGGCTCGGAGCGTTGCAACGGAGGAGCCAAATTTTCATATCTCAGAATTGGCTCGTGCATTTTTCGTGAAATTTTGAGGGAACCTTGGTAATATTATGTGAAGGCTGCACACAAAAATCCAGGTCAAAAATCGCACGTTTGCTCCGTTTTTCATTTTTTTTGAATTTCTGGCTTTCCGGGCGGTAAAGAAATCGTCAAAAAAAATCCACACGGTGTAAATTCACCAAATTTGGAGGATGAAAAGATCTTATTTTTCTAGAGGTTGTTGCAAAAAACGGCGTCAAAATTCGACCTCTAGAGCACTTTCCTTGAGTATGTCTCCTCACGGAAAAGGATGTCTACCCGTGGCACTTTGGTAATGGCTCGGCAGCCTATTATAGGGGGGAGGGGTGTCACGCTGCTGAAACTCGAGTTGCCCAAAGGCTTGCTGGGCGCAATGCCAGCAAGATGCACGTTGCCTTGCCATCCCCTAGGCACACTAGCAAGCACGTTGTGGTTGTGGTGTGCCGCCGGGCTCCCCCGCCCCCAACGGAGGCACCCGCCGTTGCAACGATGGCTCGGAGCGTTGCAACGGAGGAGCCAAATTTTCATATCTCAGAATTGGCTCGTGCATTTTTCGTGAAATTTTGAGGGAACCTTGGTAATATTATGTGAAGGCTGCACACAAAAATCCAGGTCAAAAATCGCACGTTTGCTCTGTTTTTCATTTTTTTTGATTTTCCGGCTTTCCGGGCGGTAAAAAAATCGTCAAAAAAAATCCACACGATGTAAATTCACCAAATTTGGAGGATGGAAAGATCTTATTTTTCTAGAGGTTGTTGCAAAAAACGGCGTCAAAATTCGACCTCTAGAGTACTTTCCTTGAGTATGTCTCCTCACGGAAAAGGATGTCTACCCGTGGCACTTTGGTAAAGGCTCGGCAGCCTATTATAGGGGGGAGGGGTGTCGTGCCTGCTGAAACTCGAGTTGTCCAAAGGCTTGCTGGGCGCAATGCCAGCAAGATGCACATTGCCTTGCCATCCCCTAGGCACACTAGCAAGCACGTTGTGGTTGTGGTGTGCCGCCGGGGTCCCCCGCCCCGGGTCCAAGGTCGAGCACGGGCGTCTGGCTGCGGCGAACCCCGATCACCGAAGGACCAACAAGAAGGGAAACACGTCCGTGCACGGCCCACCTAGGCACCACCTAGGGAGCATGGCGTGGTGGAGTTGTGCCTTGGGCACACGCTCGGGGCAACACCTTGTGCTCGGCCCAGGACTAGGGGGATCATCCCAAGTCCGAGCACGACGTGGGAACGGCGGGCGGCCTGTTCGCCACCGCGAGGGGCAACGCGTCTTGCGCAGCCCAATGCTTGGCCAGGCCTAGTGTGGCGCACGACGCGGATGATGGATATTCGTGCGGTAGCGGGTGTCGTGGGCAGGGG
>NC_142442.1:57545000-57550000 GCF_059453495.1 Arachis ipaensis
GAAGGACCAACAAGAAGGGAAACACGTCCGTGCATGGCCCACCTAGGCACCACCTCGGGAGCATGGCGTGGTGGAGTTGTGCCTTGGGAACACGCTCGGGGCAACACCTTGTGCTCGGCCCAGGACTAGGGGGATCATCCCAAGTCTGAGCACGACGTGGGAACGGCGGGCGGCCTGTTCACCCCCGCGAGGGGCAACGCGTCTTGTGCAGCCCAACGCTTGGCTAGGCCTAGTGTGGCGCACGACGCGGATGATGGATATGCGTGCGGCAGCGGGTGTCGTGGGCAGGGGGCAACGCGACGTGCTCGTCCCAGCACTTTGAGGGGGCACGTTGCGGAAGACGGTTACCTGTTCGTGTCCACTCCCGAGTGGCAACGTGTCGTGCTCGCCATACGTCTAGGGTCGACGTACGACGGTGCCCGATGCGGTGTGGGTTGGGCGTGTTGCTTAAGACGGTGCGGCTGTTCGGCTATCGCCCGAAGCACCTCACGCATCTGTCTGTCCCTTGAATGTTCTTCGTCGCTTCCCCCGAACCCTGCCCAGCGGCGCTGACTCGGCTACCTCGTGCGCTTCCGCTTGCCTGCACGCGCCTAGGCCTGCGGGGCACGGTTCGTCTGGGCGTGCTGTGTTTTCGGACCGTGGTGGCGGATGATTGGTGTGTGGGTTGTGCGTGTGGCTTTATCTAGACGGTGCAGCTGTTCGGTTATCGTCCGAAGCGCCTGACGCTTCGGGCTGTCCCTCGAGTCTCCTTCCTCCCTTCCTTTGAAACCTGCCCAGCGGCGTTGGCTCGGCCCTCCCGTATGCTTCCGCTTGCCTGCACGCGCCTAGGTGTGCGGGGCGCGGTTCGTCCGGGTGTGCTGTGTTTGCGGACCGTGGTGGCGGATGAGCGGTGTGTGCGTTGTGCGTGTGGCTTTATCTAGACGGTGCAGCTGTTCGGTTATCGTCCGAAGCGCCTGACGCTTCGGGCTGTCCCTCGAGTCTCTTTTGTCCCTTCCCTTGAAACCTGCCCAGCGGCGTTGGCTCGGCCCTCCCGTATGCTTCCGCTTGCCTGCACGCGTCTTGGCGTGCGGGGCGCGGTTCATCTGGGAGTGCTGGGTTTGCGGACCATGTTGGCGGATGAGTGGTGTGTGGGTCTTGAGTGCTGTCTGGCTCCTTGCCTCGCGCAACGAACGGGCGCACCGGATCCTCTCCATGTGTGGGCTCGAGCTACCGTGCTCGTTCCACTGTTGTGCGGCTCCTGTGTTTCCTACCCCGTGGTGTGGTATCCCTGCCTTGCCCCAACCTTTCCTCTCCGGAGTCCCCTAGTGGGATTGCCGGGGGAGTTCCAAGACACGCCCGTGGTCCTACCCGTCTCGGCGCTCTGCGCGGCAACGGTGGCCTGCGTGCGCGTTCTGTTCTCGCTGGTGCAGTGCACGCGGTTGGGATGGGGTCTTAGATCCCCGTCTGTCCCTCAGATGATTCGGTTTCTCGGAAAGACGCCTGCCGCCGTGTCCTTCGAAAGCTTCCCCTCGCGGGGGGCGTCGGCAGCTCGGTGATGACAAGTCATCTTAGCCCATTTTAGCTAGTCTTTTTCTTTAGTTTTCATTAGAATTATGCACTTTCTTGAGCTACAAGCAAGCTAATTAAGTAGATTTTCATGTTTCCCTTGATTGAACCAACCATATGTGAATTCATGCCATTTCATGAGGTTTTGAGCTATATTTGTTGCATATTGTGGAAGATTGAATACCTCATGATTTTGAGCAAAGCTTTGATTAGTTTGGTTGATCAATGATAGGTGAAGAAGGCTTGGAGAAAGGTTGAAGCAAAGAGGAATGGCTAGGAGTGAAGAAAGGACAATGGAATAAGTGAAAATTGAACCGGGTTGCATAAAGTTAGCCCCAACGTTAGCCCCCTAACTTGGAGGCTAACGTTGGGCATGTAAATCACTCCCTAGAAGTGGCCAACGTTTGCGCCAACGTTAGCCCCCTAACTTGGAGGCTAACGTTGGCGCCACTAGCAATAAGCATTGCCAACGTTAGGGTCAAAGTTAGACCCCTAACGTTGGCACCAACGTCCAAACCAGGAAATCAAGCTTGCTGCTATGAAAAGTTAGGGGCAAAGTTAGACCCCTAACTTTGGCCCTAACGTTAGATCCAACTATGGCTAACTTCATTTCCGGTTCAATTGGTTCACTTCGGTTCTTCTTCAATCTTCAAGAGCAATCAACCAAGGCCTCTTTCAACCCAATTCCACTAAGAACAAAGGCCCAACTCAAGGCTTGAAGATCATTTTGGAAAGTGTATAAATAGGATAGAATTCAAGTTATTAAGGGAGCTTTCCTTTTGGAATTTTCATAATAGTTTTCGGAGAGCTTTTGAACTTAAATTTCTTTGTTTCCTTTTACTTGCAATTCCATTTTACTTTTGTCTTGGATCTTGGATTGGAGAATTGAAGAAATTCTGTTTCAATCTCAATCTTGGATCTCTCTGTTTCCTTTACTGTTAATTGAATTAGCATTTCCGTTTCTGTTACTTGATCTTCATCTCTTTTCTTTGCAATTTACAATTTCCTTGCTATTGTTCTTGTTGGATCTAGGAAGGCATTGAGATCTAGACTTGGTTTTCTAGTCTCTGGGTCCTGAGATCTGAATTTCTCATTTTAATTCCCTGTTTACTGCTTCTTATGTTAATTTACTTTTCTGCTTTATTTCCGGTTCAATCCCAATTCCCTTTCCCTCTTCTGTTTGATGCAATTTAGTTTTTCTTTGTTTAAATTCTGCAAATCCATTCCCCAATTCCCTTTACATTTCAAGCAATTTATATTCCTTGCACTTTAAGATTCCGCAATTTACATTTCTTGCACTTTAAGTTTCTGCCATTTAATTTCTTGTTCTTTAAGTTTCAGCAATTTATTTCTTGTTCTCGTTACTTCAATGCAATTTACATTCTGCAAGTCACACAATCATCAACCAAATCTTGATTCGCTTGACTAAATCAACCACCAAACTAAAATTGCTCAATCCTTCAATCCCTGTGGGATCGACCTCACTCCCGTGAGTTTTTATTACTTGATACGACCCGGTACACTTGCCGTTTAGTTTTGTGATGTTTTGTGAGAGATTCGTTTCTCATCAAAATACCTCATCAAGTTTTTGGCGCCGTTGCCGGGGATTGATTAGATTGACAATGATTAAGTGAGGTGGTAATCTAGATCAAGCACTTTTTCTTTAATTTAGACTAACCTACTAACTGTTTGAAGTTTTGCCTGAGCTAATAGAAACCTCATTCTAGCAATAGAGTGAAATTTCCTTAGCTCATCCTGCTGAATATGATTTTTATAGCTTGAAAAACAAACGAGAGGAATGGTTTTCGTTCATTTCTCTCTCAAGTTTTCCAACTGTTTGATACTTTGTGTCAACTGATCCTTCAATCATATCCTGGCCTGAATATGCTCTATCTTCACTTGAATTGGTTGTGACTGTGCAGATCATGGAAGGAAACTCAACAAATTCAAGCAATCATGAGAGTAATACCCCCACCATGGACGATAATGTAACCCATGGTTCGAAGCAACTATCCATAGCCATGAATGATGTTGCCCAATGGTTTGAAGCTTTTCCACAAGGAAGCATTATCGGATGGGAAGAACTGATGAATGGACTCCTAGTCAAATTTAACCCATCACAAGGAGTTGTTAAGCAAGAGGCAGAGGTGCATCCCTTGGAGAAAGAAATTGGAGGTGTTCGTGCAGTAATAAGCCAAAACAAGCAAATGCATCAGCAAACTCTACAACAATTAGATATGATGGCTAAAAAAATCATTGAGTTGAGACATGCTGTAGTACATACATACAACCTGACTCAAAGCTCATATGGATGTAATCAAACTGAACAAAGCTCTGGGGCCATTAACCGAGAGCAACAAAACTATGAGCAACTACAAGCTCCAAGCAATCACTCTAGCATGCTCCAGAACAGGCCTCAGAATGATGTGTACAATCCACCTTGGAGAACTCATTCTAATGGGAGGGGGGTTGAGAACCAAAACCAAAGACCAAGGAACTTCAACTACAACAACCATTTTCCAAACTTGCAAAAACCATACTGCCCACCCTTCCAACCTCAGATACCTTAAAACCAACAACCTTCACAACATTATCATAGGACCACCAATTTGGAGATCTTAGTAGAAAAAATGATGGAACACCAAGAAATAACAAACAAAAACCAGGAAGCCTCATTGAAGATCCTGGAGAGTCAGATTGGGCAGCTCTCCAAACAAATTTCTATTGAGAGATCTTTAAGCTCACTACCCAGTGACACAATCTCAAATTTGCAACAACATCACCACACCATCTCACAGAATTCTCAAAGGATCTCCAATCTAGAAAGTGGAGTAGAGAGAATGATGACACATCTAAAAAGGATGAACAAACACTATGAGGACCTACTTGGGGGAATTGAGAAGCAAATAGAACAATTAGCCAAAAACCTCACAGAAACAAGTAAGAAGGAAGCAAAGCCTCACTCAGTTGGACAATGGGACAAGGAGAAGAAGGCTCAGAATCTGAAATAAGCAAGCACAGAGGATGTCAAGCTAGTGACATTAAAAGAGCGCTTGTTGGGAGGCAACCCAACCTGAGGTAGTTTTCTGTTCATAACTATTTTAATAAAACGGTTAATTAGTTTTATCTATAATGCAAGAAGTTAAGTTTGGTGTTACACACCAAAACAATATAAGAGAGAATGAAGGATTCTAAGTTTGGTGTTTCACCAAAATCCCATCATAAAACACATTCTCAGTTCCTGCATAATGCTGGTTTCAAGCATATTGGATAAACTAGTTAACTATTCTGCTGTTTCCTAATTTCATTTTTATTGCTTTTGAAAAAAAAAGAAGAAGAAAAAGAGTTTCACACATGGTTAATCCAATGCATCGGCAAGGTACTAAGTTTGGTGTTCCCACACCAAAGTAAGTTCAAAAAGCCCGCAAATAAATCATGCAAGCTAACCATTTTTC
>NC_142442.1:57560000-57562500 GCF_059453495.1 Arachis ipaensis
GCCGGTGACGTTGCAACGGAGGCAGGTCGCTTTGCAACGGATGCTGGGATCGTTGCAACGGAAGCTGGGGGCATTGCAACGTTGGCTGGGGGCGTTGCAACGGATGCTGAGCGCGTTGCAACGTTGGCTGGTGACGTTGCAACGGATGCTGGTAACGTTGCAACGGAGGCAGGGCGCATTGCAACGTTGGCTGGGGGCGTTGCAACGGAGGCAGGTCGCGTTGCCACGGTTGCTGGTGACGTTGCAACGGAGGCAGGGCGCGTTGCAACGTTGGCTGGGAGCGTTGCAACGGAGGCAGGGCGCGTTGCAACGGATGCTGGTGACGTTGCAACGGAGGCAGAGCGCTTTGAAAAGTTGGCTGGGGGCGTCGCAACGGAGGCAGGTCGCGTTGCCACGGTTGCTGGTGACGTTGCAACGGAGGCAGGGCGCGTTGCAACGGATGCTGGTGACGTTGCAACGTTGGCTGGGGGTGTTGCAACGGATGCTGGGGGCGTTGCAACGGATGCTGGGCGCGTTGCAGCTGAGGCAGGTCGCGTTGCAACGTTGGCTGGGGGCAGTGCAACGGATGCTGGGGGCGGTGCAACGTTGGCCGGGCGCGTTGCAACGGTTGCTGGTGACGTTGCAACGGGGGCAGGGCGCGTTGCAACGTTGGCCGGGAGCGTTGCAACGGAGGCAGGGCGCGTTGCAACGGATGCTGGGGGCGATGCAGCGTTGGCTGGGCGCGTTGCAACGGATGCTGGTGACGTTGCAACGGAGGCACCCCGCCGTTGC
The DNA here is from genome assembly GCF_059453495.1 of Arachis ipaensis. NCBI lineage: Eukaryota > Viridiplantae > Streptophyta > Magnoliopsida > Fabales > Fabaceae > Arachis > Arachis ipaensis. Next base: position 57,560,772 of record NC_142442.1, read on the forward strand.
AACGATGGCTCGGAGCGTTGCAACGAAGGAGCCAAATTTTCATATCTCATAATTGGCTCGTGTATTTTTTCTAAAATTTTGAGGGAACCTTGGTAATATTATGTGAAGGCTGCACCAAAAAATCCAGGTCAAAAATCGCACGTTTGCTCCGTTTTTCATTTTTTTTGAATTTCCGGCTTTCCGGGCGGTAAAAAAATCGGCAAAAAAAATCGACACGGTGTAAATTCACCAAATTTGGGGGATGGAAAGATCTTATTTTTCTAGAGGTTGTTGCAAAAAACGGCGTCAAAATTCGACCTCTAGATCACTTTCCTTGAGTATGTCTCCTCACGGAAAAGGACGTCTACCCGTGGCACTTTGGTAATGGCTCGGCAGCCTATTATAGGGGGGAGGGGTGTCACGCTGCTGAAACTCGAGTTGCCCAAAGGCTTGCTGGGCGCAATGCCAGCAAGATGCACGTTGCCTTGCCATCCCCTAGGCACACTAGCAAGCACGTTGTGGTTGTGGTGTGCCGCCGGGCTCCCCCGCCCCCAACGGAGGCACCTGCCGTTGCAACGATGGCTCGGAGCGTTGCAACGGAGGAGCCAAATTTTCATATCTCAGAATTGGCTCGTGCATTTTTCGTGAAATTTTGAGGGAACCTTGGTAATATTATGTGAAGGCTGCACACAAAAATCCAGGTCAAAAATCGCACGTTTGCTCCGTTTTTCATTTTTTTTGAATTTCCGGCATTCCGGGCGGTAAAAAAATTGTCAAAAAAAATCCACACGGTGTAAATTCACCAAATTTGGAGGATGGAAAGATCTTATTTTTCTAGAGGCTGCTGCAAAAAACGGCGTCAAAATTCGAGCTATAGAGCACTTTCCTTGAGTATGTCTCCTCACGGAAGAGGATGTCTACCCGTGGCACTTTGGTAATGGCTCGGCAGCCTATTATAGGGGGGAGGGGTGTCGTGCTGCTGAAACTCGAGTTGCCCAAAGGCTTGCTGGGCGCAATTCCAGCAAGATGCACGTTGCCTTGCCATCCCCTAGGCACACTAGCAAGCACGTTGTGGTTGTGGTGTGCCGCCGGGGTCCCCCGCCCCGGGTCCAAGGTCGAGCACGGGCGTCTGGCTGCGGCGAATCCCGATCACCGAAGGACCAACAAGAAGGGAAACACGTCCGTGCATGGCCCACCTAGGCACCACCTAGGGAGCATGGCGTGGTGGAGTTGTGCCTTGGGCACACGCTCGGGGCAACACCTTGTGCTCGGCCCAGGACTAGGGGGATCATCCCAAGTCCGAGCACGACGTGGGAACGGCGGGCGGCCTGTTCGCCCCCGCGAGGGTCAACGCGTCTTGTGCAGCCCAACGCTTGGCCAGGCCTAGTGTGGCGCACGACGCGGATGATGGATATGCGTGCGGCAGCGGGTGTCGTGGGCAGGAGGCAACGCGACGTGCTCGTCCCAGCACTTTGAGGGGGCACGTTGCGGAAGACGGTTACCTGTTCGTGTCCACTCCCGAGGGGCAACGTGTCGTGCTCGCCCTACGTCTAGGGTCGACGTACGACGGAGCCCGATGCGGTGTGGGTTGGGCGTGTTGCTTAAGACGGTGCGGCTGTTCGGCTATCGCCCGAAGCACCTCACGCATCTGTCTGTCCCTTGAATGTTCTTCGTCGCTTCCCCCGAACCCTGTCCAGCGGCGCTGACTCGGCTACCTCGTGCGCTTCCGCTTGCCTGCCCGCGCCTAGGC
>NC_142442.1:57567500-57572500 GCF_059453495.1 Arachis ipaensis
CCAAATAAAGGACATTCATTGTTTTCCGCTTTAAGGCTTGTAATGTGCTAAAATAAGAACAAGTGGGTTAAGCGTAGGCTCAAAATCGGCTAACAAAGGAGAGTAAAAGGTAAGGCTATTTGGATAAGTGAGCTAATGAAATGATGGCCTCAATCATATAAATGCATGAATACAAGGAATAATGGGACATATAGATTCAAACAAATCAAAGATTACAATCATAGAAAGAGAACAATTACACGCAAGAAGGGAAATAAGTGGTTATAAGATGTAACCACACCATTAGGCTCAAATCTCACAAGCTTGTGTTCTTAGCTCAAAACCATGTTCCAAAATAAATTCTTTCAAGCAAGTTCAACAAAAATTTTCAAATTGGTAGGTTACCCTAAAAACAATTTTCTTGGAAAAGAAATCATCACCATAACCAAGTAGTCCTAATATGAAAGAAGTGGTAAGAATATGTACAAATTCTAACTAACATGCAACCTATCATGCAATGCAATAGCTGCTCTAACAAAGAAAAATAAAATAAAAAAAAATTGCTGTTGAAAAGGAAATTGTTACCCATGGAGATCGGTCGAATGACCTCCCCACACTTGAAGATTGCACCGTCCTCGGTGCATGCAAAGAAGAGCAAGGTGGATGGGTTGCTACAATTGATGAGCTTCTTCGAAAGGTTGTGCGGATGACTTGTTCATTGCCCCATTTAAAAGCTTTTCCGTTTCCTCCTTTCTTGGTGGCCAGCCTAAAAGGAGAGAAAAAGAAAGAAAATGAAGCCTACAAAAAAGATATCAAAGTAAATAGAACATAGGCGGGGGCTAATGCCAAATAAGAGTATTATTCTCTACTACATGGTAGCTACAACATGTGAGTGAGAAATCAATATAAGCAAAAGGCATATCAACTGATACTTGATGCAAGAGTAAAGTTAAGGCATGTAGAGTATATTGAGCATCAAGATCAAATAAGAATTGACACAAACAAGATTAGTGATACGCATGAAAGCATTTGATTCTATCCTAACTCAATGATGAAGTGGTACAAGAAAAAAAACAAAGGGTAATGAATTAGGAAGGACTAAAGCACTAATCTTGTGTGTTGACAAATATTACAATTAATGTAACAAGTCATGAAGCACCAAAACAAATGCAAGAAATTCTCAACAATTGGGTGAGAGAATTCAACACCATTATTAAAATGAGAAATTTAGAAGATAAAATGAGAACAAATAGAATTAAAATGCAAAGAATAAAAGTATGCAAATGTAATAGACAAAAGAAAATGGAAGAAGAGAAAAAAAATTTTTTTTTTTTTTATTTTTAATTTTTTTTTAGTATTTTATTTATTTATTTATTATTATATATTTTTTTTATTATTAATTTTTTTTATTTATTTACATTAAAAGAGAAAAGAAAAAAAATCTTTCAAGAGAGGAAGAAGAAAAAAAAATGAGAAAGAAAGAAGAAGAGAAGAGGAAAGAAGGAGAAAGGAGGGAGGAGAAAAGCAGGGTGCAAATCCGCGCGCGCGCGCACAGCGCGCTTACGCGTGGATGAGCTTGTGCTCCCAGCACAATGCTGGCACAACGCGCGCACAACTCTCTGGTTTTTGTACCAGAAGTTGCGGAAGTGCAATGTGCGCGCGCGCGCACAGCGTGCTAGCACGCCGATGCCCTTTTTTTTTTTTTTTTGCCCAAAAAGCAGAAAAAATGCCCAAGAGCTCCCTATAATGTCCAAAACTCCTCTTTATTCAATCAAATATCAAACAATTTACAAAAATGCAATTTGATTTTAGGATTTATTCATCTACTACTAATGAATACAACATACTAACAACCAATCTTTACAAACAAATCAATATGAAATGAAAATCTACCTACAATGGCAACTCAAATCACTTATTAAACAAAACTAAAAGTGGAAGGAAAGAGTTTACCATGGTGGGGTGTCTCCCACCTAGCACTTTTAGTTTAAGTCCTTAAGTTGGACATTTTGAGGAGCTTATTGTCATGGTGGCTTATGTTTGTACTCATCCTTGAATCTCCAAGGATCTTTGCTCCTCAATTGGTTGACAGAATTTCCAACCCTTTTCATCAAGCTTGGGCAAAGTTCTACCCAAGATATGAGTCCCCATAGTTGGTCTTCACATAGCGAACCGGGATCCTATATCTTGTCTTCACACCCATCCGTTAGTTGAGTTTCATGGTTTTGTCGGATGAGCGGTTGACATAAAGGTGATTGAAACATAGAATTCTCTTTACTCCACCAATGCTTCCTCCTAGATCCGTATAAAGTAATCCTTGTCCCAGCATCATCCCTATACCTTGAGGCCTTGGCCTTGATAAGCTTAACACCTATTTTCCAACCACTACACAACTCGTTTTTACTTTTAATTCCACAAAGAGTTCTAAGTTGACCATCATTTTCAAGCAAACCATATTCAAGTGAGAGATTAAAGCTCAGGGATAGAGATTTTACCCACTTAAATGTTGTATTGGATGGTAATTTGGGGAGATAGGCTTCCCCACACTTAGACCATGCAAGGTCCACTTTCTTGTGCTCCTCTTTAGTTGTTTCCACCTCTTCACAATTCTCTTCACTTTCAACCTCATCCTCTTTGTTACGTGGCTTGGTGTTATCTTCAAGAACTTCATCTTGTTTAATGAGAGGCGATTCAATTTTGGATAGAAATTCATTGATGAACAAGGTCATCTCTTGATCAACCTCTTCATATTCTTCAATTTCAATATACACCATGCCCTTCTCATCTTTCTTGGGAGGTTGTGCACACTCTTCTATAATTTCAACTCCATGTCCAACGGGTGAAGATTCCATTGTAGAGATCAACTCATCTATGATTGAATCCATTTCTTGATAAACCTCTTCCAAGTCTCCAATGATGATATGTCTTGGAGATTGCGAACCCTCCTCAACATCAATATAAAGCTTCTTGGAAGAGTTCTCCTTGATGCTACATTCCCATGGACTTTCAACATCTCTGAGATCTTCAACCACTTCTCCCCTTTCTTCAATGATCATAGGCTTCTCCAATTGTTCCAACACAAAATTTGACTCCTCCTTCTCCACCGAATTTTCTAATTTCTCCTTCATGCTTTGCTCTTCTTTTGACTTTTCCCATGTGGTCACGAAAGTACCTTGAGTATTCAAGCATTGGTGGGCTAAAGTGTGCACCACCTTGGTCAAATTGGTCACAAACTCAAGTGTATCCCGCTTCATGGCTTCTTGTCCTTGGAGTAACAAAGTGAGGAGATCGTTTATTGGGGCTCGGGGTGAATAGGAAAGTTCATTATTTTGGAGGGAGGGTTCATGGTAGGAAGGTGGTTCTTCTTGGTAAGGGTATGGACATGGTGAGGGTTGAGGTGGTTCATGGTAGTAATCTTGATAAGGTGGTGGTTCTAAGGGCTCTTGCTCATAATGGCCATAAAAATATGGTATGGATGATTGGTTATATGATGGATATGGATCATAGGGTGGTGCTTGGTGATGAAAGGCTTGTGAGAATGGTTGAGGTTCATGTTGAGGATGAGATTCATAGGCATATGATGGTGGTTGTTGAGTGTCACAAAGAGAATCATCATAGCCGCTAAGTTGGCATGCATTAGGATGGAAATTATACCTATAAGTATCCGGAGGTTGTTGCCAATAGGAGTGATCAATTCCTTGGGGCTCTTCCCATCTTTGTTGGTTCCATCCATGGTACATGTTGCCATTAAAGTCCATATTTCCTACAACACACTTAGAACCAAACTCAAAGCCAAAGTGGTGAGAATTCATAATGAGAGAACAAAATAAAACTAACAAAAATTAAGAAACAACAAAAGATAAACCTATTCACAATATTCACATATGTACAATAACCAATAACACAACACCATTGCAAATCCCCGGCAACGGCGCCATTTTGACGAATGGATTTTTGATGGTATAGAATTTCACAAATGAAATCTCGTTGAAGTATAGTCTCTAAACCAACAATAATCCTTTCATGCAAAAATTTGTTTGCCACAAGTACAAACCCCTAAAATCTATAAACCGAAGTATTTAAACCTCGGGTCGTCTCTCAAAGGACTTGCAGGGTAGTGTTCTTGTTATTGGTTATGGACTTGTTTATTTTGGGGTTTTGGATGAGGAATGTGAATAGTAAATGGTAGGAAAACTTTATTCACAAAATGGTCTTGGCAAGGTTTGGTTGTCAAGGGTCTTCATCATTATCACTAGCCACAAGTATGGTAGTTGCAAGGATTAATCCCACTTAGTCATCCTTAAATCGATTAACAAAGGAAAGTCAAGTGAGTTATATCAATCCTAGTCCATAAGTCCTAGCTTTCCACTAATTGGATTAATGAAGGCTAGAGTTAAGGGCTATCAACTATCAATCAATTGGACACTAGTGACTCAAGAAATCCTAAGTTACCTTCTCAAGCCAAGAACATTAAATTCTAGTCTAACATTCTTCCAAGCATTTAATCAAACACTTGGAAGGCACAAAAGAAAAGTATAGTCAATCACAACAAGAATGAATTCTAACTACAATTGAATGTAAAGAATTAACAACAACAATCAAGGAAATCACAATTATCATGAATTACCTCAAATTGCATTTATTGAAAGAAATTAAAGAGAACAAGAGTATCTCAATTACAAAACCTAGAAACAAAGTAAGAGAAATTACAACAAGAGAATAGGGATAGAGAGAAGAACCAAAGTGTAGCAATCATCAATTGAAGGTAGAAGTAGAAGGAGACTTGAATTAAACCTAGAACTATGAGATCCTAATCTAACCCTAATTCCTAATCCTAATCCTAGAGAGAAGAGAGAGCTTCTCTCTCTAGAAACTAACTACAAAGCTAAACTAAACTAATTGGTAACTAACATATGTTTCCCTCTTCACTCCTTGGGTTAAATAGCATCAGAAATGAGTTGGATTGGGCCCACAAGGCTTTAGAATTCGTTGGCCACGTTTTGCTTTAAGTGAACTAGGTG